>NC_134716.1:128345992-128513492 GCF_049634645.1 Pelodiscus sinensis
CCCTGCCTGCTGGGCCCCTCACTCCCTCCCTCCCGCCCCACCTCCCCGGCCCTGCCCCCTGCCTGCTGGCCCCTCACTCCCTCCCCCCCCCCACCTCCCCGGCCCTGCCCCCTGCCTGCCGGGGTCCCCCCTCCCGCCCCACCTCCCCGGCCCTGCCCCCTGCCTGCTGGGCCCCTCACTCCCTCCCCCTCCCGCCCCACTCGCCCCGGCCCTGCCCCCTGCCTGCTGGGCCCCTCACTCCCTCCCCCCTCCCACCTCCCGGCCCTGCCCCCTGCCTGCTGGGCCCTCACTCCCTCCCCCCCCTCCCCGGCCCTGCCCCCTGCCTGCCGGGCCCCCTCACTCCTTCCCCCCCTCCCACCTTCCCCGGCCCTGCCCCCTGCCTGCCGGGCCCCTCACTCCTTCCCCCCCTCCCACCTCCCCGGCCCTGCCCCCTGCCTGCGGGCCCCTCACTCCCTCCCTCCCGCCCCACCTCCCCGGCCCTGCCCCTGCCTGCCGGGCCCCTCACTCCCTCCTTCCCGCCCCACCTGCCCGGCCTGCCCCCTGCCTGCTGGGGCCCTTCACTCCCGCCCCACAGCCCCTGTCAACCCAGCCCTGGGTCCCCCCATCTTTGCCGGTGCCCCTCACTCCCTGCCTGCAGCCCTGCGCCCCCCCCCAGCCCTTTCCCCAGCCCTGCCGGTGCCCCTCGCTCCCGCCCCACAGCCCAGCCCTGCCCCAGTGCCCCTCACCCCCCCAGCTCCCGCTCGTGCGCCCACACTCCAGCCGTGCGGGCGCCAAGGTGCCCGGTGGCCAGGCCCTGCCCCGCTAAGCGACGCCCGGCCTGTGTCCGCAGCGCGGGGGTGCAGTGGCGCCGGGACGGGGCAGCCGGGCTCCCGGAGGGCTGCCTGCTGCGGGAGGGCGACTTGCTGCTGCCACGGGCCGAGCTCGCCATGGGAGGAGCCTACAGCTGCCACGACGGGACCGGGCAGCTGCTCCGCGCCGTCTCCCTCCGGCTGGGCTGTAAGTCGGCTCCGGCGGGGCCCCTGGGGCGGGCGCTGGGCTGGTCCAGCTCGGCACTGGCTCTCAGCCCCGAGGGGGGAGCCCCCCGGCCCCCCGCCTGGCGCTGGTACCTGGCCCGGTGCCCTGCGGCACAGCCCCCCGGCCCCCCCGCCTGGCGCTGGTACCTGGCCCGGTGCCGCGGCACAGCCCCCCGGCCCCTCGCCTGGCGCTGGTACCTGGCCCGGTGCCGCGGCACAGCCCCCCGGCCCCCCGCCTGGCGCTGGTACCTGGCCCGGTGCCCTGCGGCACAGCCCCCCGGCCCCCCGCCTGGCGCTGGTACCTGGCCCGGTGCCGCGGCACAGCCCCCCGGCGCCCCGCCTGGCGCTGGTACCTGGCCCGGTGCCCTGCGGCACAGCCCCCCGGCCCCCCCGCCTGGCGCTGGTACCTGGCCCGGTGCCCTGCGGCACAGCCCCCCCGGCCCCTCGCCTGGCGCTGGTACCTGGCCCGGTGCCCTGCGGCACAGCCCCCCGGCCCCCCGCCTGGCGCTGGTACCTGGCCCGGTGCCCTGCGGCACAGCCCCCCGGCCCCCCGCCTGGCGCTGGTACCTGGCCCGGTGCCCTGCGGCACAGCCCCCCGGCCCCCCGCCTGGCGCTGGTACCTGGCCCGGTGCCCTGCGGCACAGCCCCCCGGCCCCCCGCCTGGCGCTGGTACCTGGCCCGGTGCCCTGCGGCACAGCCCCCCGGCCCCCCGCCTGGCGCTGGTACCTAGCCCGGTGCCCTGCGGCACAGCCCCCCGGCCCCCCGCCTGGCGCTGGTACCTGGCCCGGTGCCCTGCGGCACAGCCCCCCGGCCCCCCGCCTGGCGCTGGTACCTGGCCCGGTGCCGCGGCACAGCCCCCCGGCCCCTCGCCTGGCGCTGGTACCTGGCCCGGTGCCGCGGCACAGCCCCCCGGCCCCCCGCCTGGCGCTGGTACCTGGCCCGGTGCCCTGCGGCACAGCCCCCCGGCCCCCCGCCTGGCGCTGGTACCTGGCCCGGTGCCGCGGCACAGCCCCCCGGCCCCCCGCCTGGCGCTGGTACCTGGCCCGGTGCCCTGCGGCACAGCCCCCCGGCCCCCCGCCTGGCGCTGGTACCTGGCCCGGTGCCGCGGCACAGCCCCCCGGCCCCCCGCCTGGCGCTGGTACCTGGCCCGGTGCCGCGGCACAGCCCCCCCCGGCTCCTCACCGCACCAGGCCTCGGGGCGGGGGCTCCGGTTTGCTGGGGGCCCCTGGAGTGGCCCCTGAATGATTCCTCCCCCTCGGCGCCAGACTCGCCTGGGATCCCGTCCGTCACCTGCCGAGCGTCGGACTACGAGAACTTCTCCTGCTCCTGGGCGCCCAGCGTGGAGACGTTCCTCCCCACCCGCTACATCACCACCTACCGGTAGGGCTGGGCCATGGGTGTGTGTGTGTGTGTGTGTGTGTGTGTGTGTGTGTGTGTGTGTGTGTGTGTGTGTGTGTGTGTGTGACGTCCTCACCCCTACATCACCACCTACCGGTAGGGCTGGGCCATGGGTGTGTGTGTGTGTGTGTGTGTGTGTGTGTGTGTGTGTGACGTCCTCACCCGCTACATCACCACCTACCGGTAGGGCTGGGCCATGGGGGTGGGTGTGTGTGTGTGTGTGTGAGAAATCTGCAGGGTGTGGTTTGGAAGGGTGTTGTGTGTGTGTGTGTGGGGGGGTGAGAAATCTGTACAGTGCAGTTTGAAAGGGGGTGTGTGTGTGAGAAATCTGCAGGATGCGGTTTGGAAGGTGTGTGTGTGTGTGTGTGTGTGTGTGCGCGCGCAGTTTGGAAGGGGTGTGTGTGTGGGGGTGGTGTGGTTTGGAAGGGGAGTGTGTGCGTGTGCGCGCAGTTTGGAAGGGGTGTGTGTGTGGGGGTGGTGTGGTTTGGAAGGGGAGTGTGTGTGTGTGCGCGCAGTTTGGAAGGGGTGTGTGTGTGTGTGTGTGTGTGTGTGTGCGCGCGCGGTTTGGAAGGGGTGTGTGTGTGGGGGGGTGGTTTGGAAGGGTGTGTGTGTGTGTGTGTGTGTGTGTGTGTGCGCGGTTTGGAAGGGGTGTGTGTGTGGGGGGGTGGTTTGGAAGGGTGGTGTGTGTGTGTGTGTGTGTGTGTGTGTGCGCGCGCGCGGTTTGGAAGGGGTGTGTGTGTGGGGGGGGTTTGGAAGGGTGGTGTGTGTGTGTGTGCGCGGTTTGGAAGGGTGGGGTGTGTGTGTGTGTGTGTGTGTGTGTGTGTGTGCGTGCGCGGTTTGGAAGGGGTGTGTGTGTGGGGGGGTGGTTTGGAAGGGTGGTGTGTGTGTGTGTGTGTGTGTGTGCGCGCGCGGTTTGGAAGGGGTGTGTGTGTGGGGGGGGTTTGGAAGGGTGGTGTGTGTGTGTGTGCGCGGTTTGGAAGGGGTGTGTGTGGGGGGGGGGTGGTTTGGAAGGGTGGTGTGTGTGTGTGTGTGTGTGTGTGTGTGTGTGTGTGTGTGTGTGTGCGCGCGGTTTGGAAGGGGTGTGTGTGAGAAATCTGCGGGTCCGCACCATGAGCCAGGCCGGCGGTTCTGGGCCCCTGGGCGCGTGGCCCCTCCAGGCGGGTCCGCGCCGTGAGCCGGGATGACTGTCCCCGGCTCGAGGAGACCTGCCCGCACCCTGGCACGGGGCCGCAGCGCCTCCGAGGGGCACGTCCCTGGGGCACTTTGCCCCCCTGGCACCCTGCCTGGGCCCGGTTCTTAGTGCCTGGCCCGGCGGCGCTGGCGGGGCTCCGTCTCCTAGGCCGGGGGGCTCTGTGTGGGGGCTCCTACCGAGCCCCCGGCGCCCCCCCCACTCCTGCGCCTGCCCAGGTCCCGCCCGGCGGCTGCGCTGGCACCTCTGCCCCCCTCACTCCCTACTCTCTGCCAACAGGAAGAAGTTGCTGCTGGGCGCTGAGAAGCAGAGGTAGGAGCCGGGAGGGCTGGCACGGCGCCAGGCTGCGCTGCGTCCGGGTGCCCCAGGGCCCGGGCTGGGGGGCGTGGGACTAGCCGGCTCGTCCGCAGGGAGCGCGGTGCCCCAGGCCGGGGGACAGCGCTGGGGGCGAACGGGGCTGCAGTGTCCAGTCCCTGCCTTCCGCCGCTGCCTGGCTGGGGGTGCCAGCGCCCGGTGCCAGCCGCTCGCCAGGGCGCGTGCGGGCCCCGGACCTTGTGCAGATGAAGGCGCCGGGTGTCAGTGCCTGGGCACGTGGCCGGGCGTGCGATTTGCACGTGTGCCCCACACCCTGGCCTGCCTGCACACGCCAGCCCCGGGTGTGCCCGTGTGGCTGCCAGCCGGCTTGGCGATCGCACGGCGCGCGAGGCCTGTGTGTGGCGGGGCCTGCCGGGCCGGGGGCTACCTGGCCAGCCCAAGCCGGGTATGCCCATAGGCCTGGCTGGCACGTGGCTTTGGTGCAAGGCCCACTCCCGGGGGGGTTGGACAGCACCCCCAGTGCTCCGGCCGGGGGACCCCGAGTCAGGGAGCTGTGCCCTGGAGAAGCGCTCTGGCTTGGCACCGACGGGCCTGTGCTCCCGTTGGCAGGGCCCAGAGCAGCCCGGTGGGGCCGTGCGTGCAGGACCCCGCCCGCCCGCGCACGTGCACCGTGCACAAGTGCGAGTTCTGGAGCGCCTACCGGCTGAACGTCACCGAGGTGAACCCGCTGGGCGCCAGCTTCCGGCTGCTGGACGTCACCATGCAGGCCATCAGTGAGTGCCCGCCTTCCCCCCACCCGGGCACCGAGAGGGGCAGGAGCTCCGCCCCACGGTCAGCCAGCCCTGTGTGGCGCCTACCCCAGAGGGGCCCACTCGTGCGACGCACGGGGACTGTGGTGAACTGGGCTGAGGACGCTGGGCCCTGCCCCGGGCCTCGGCCCTTCCCCACGCCTGGCACAGGCCGGCGGTGTCGGCTCACGGCTGCCCTTGTCTCTTCCCGCCCAGTTAAGCCGGACCCTCCGGAGGGCCTGGTGGTGGAGCCGGTCCCGGCGGCCCCACGGCGGCTCTGGGTCCGCTGGCAGTACCCGGCCTCCTGGCCCAAGGAGCCCCACTTCCAGCTCAAGTTCCGGCTCCAGTACCGGCCCGTGGCGCACGGCTCCTGGTCCATGGTGAGTGCCGGGGAGCGTCTGGGGGGCGGTGGGGGGGGGGCTGGCTGGTGGCCCCACGTCCCAGCCTCTGCCTGCTGCCCGCCCAGGTGGAGACGGCGAACCTCTCCGAAGTCATCACCGACGCCTTCTCCGGGCTGGAGCACGTGGTGCGGGTCGGGGCCAAGGACTTCCTGGACGCCGGCAACTGGAGCGAGTGGAGCGCCGAGGCGCGGGCCACGCCGGGGCCAGGTGGGGAGGGGCTGGGGGCGGGGCAGGGAGGCGCCTCGGGGGCTCTGCTGGGCACCCCCAGCCACCGACGCTTTTCAGCCTGAGGGTCCTCTGGTCTCTGCAGCCTGCAGGGCCCCTGCCTCATTCTCCAATGGCCTGGCGGGGCCCCCGCCCCACTCTGCCCCTGGCCTGGGGGGGCCCCCGCACCGCTCTGCCCCCGGCCTGGCACAGCCCCTGCCTCATTCTCCAATGGCCTGGCGGGGCCCCCGCCCCACTCTGCCCCCGGTCTGGGGGGGCCCCCGCCCCACTCTGCCCCCGGTCTGGGGGGGCCCCCACCCCACTCTGCCCCCGGCCTGGCGGGGCCCCCGCCCCACTCTGCCCCCGGTCTGGGGGGGCCCCCACCCCACTCTGCCCCCGGCCTGGCGGGGCCCCCGCCCCACTCTGCCCCCGGCCTGGCGGGGCCCCCGCCCCACTCTGCCCCCAGCCTGGCACAGCCCCTGCCTCATTCTCCAATGGCCTGGCGGGGCCCTCGCCCCACTCTGCCCCCGGCCTGGCGGGGCCCCCGCCCCACTCTGCCCCCGGCCTGGCACAGCCCCTGCCTCATTCTCCAATGGCCTGGTGGGGCCCCCGCCCCACTCTGCCCCCGGCCTGGCGGGGCCCCTGTCTCATTCTCCAGTGGTCTGGCCTGGGCCCCACCCCACTCTCCACCCCGCTCTCCCCCTGGCCGTGGCCGTGGCTCCGGCGCCAGTAACCAGCCTGTCTCCCCCTCCCTTGCAGGCCTGACCTCGACGCCCGGCGACGGAGCCACCACTGATGCTGGCCTGCAGTGCCCGGCTGAGGAGCCCTCGCTGGCCCCCAACCCTGAGCCCGTTGGTGAGAGACCCTTGGGGCTAGCGGGGAGCAGGGGGGGTGGCAGGGCCCTGGGGGGATCCCAGCCCGGTGAGAGCAGAGGGCAGCGCCTGGCAGCCAGGCGGGTGGGACCAGTCCCCCTGTGCCAGGCGGGTGCTGCGCCCATTCCCATGCCCGTCCATGCACTGGGTGCCCTGGGGCCCGTCGCTGCTGGCCCCTCTCTTGGGTGCCATGGGGCGAGCCCACCTCTACTCTGGGGGGTCCAGCTCCCCGCTGGCCACCCCCCTCTGGTCCTCCTGGGCCGGCCACCCCCCAGCCGCTCTGCACCCCGCAGAGCATGGGGCCCGGGGCCCGCCGGCCTGGGGGGAGAGGGAGCCTGGGAGCTGGGGTGGGAGAGGCTGGCGGGGGCAGGGGGATCCGGGCCCATTGCGGGTCAGACCGGGCAGCGGCTGGCCAGGGGCCCCGGCCGGCACCCGCCCAGGGGCGTGGCGAGGGATGAGCTGCCCGCCTGGGGCCCGTGGCCCGTCCCAAAGGCCAGGGGAAGGGGCACTCGGGGGTCGGCGAGGGAGGGGGCTGTGGGCATCCCCCGCGGTGACGCCCCCGCCCCCCCCGCAGATGGCAGCGACCCCACCGAGAAGGTCACCGTCCTGGTCTCGCTTGGCGTCTTCGCCTTCTTCGTCCTGGCCGTGGTGCTGGGCGCGGCCGTGGCGGCCTGGTAGGTGCCCTGCGCCCGAGACGCGCCGCGGGGGGGTCTGGGTTATCGCTCGCCCCGGGCCGATCTGCCCTGCACGGCCTTCGGCCTCCCCGCCTTGCCGGTCACCCCGCCAGCCAGGGAACCGCCCCGCTGTGCGCCCAGTCACCCGCCCCGGCAACCCCCGCCCCCCTCGGGTCCCCCCACGCCCCAGAGTCACCCGCCCCGGCAACCCCCGCCTCCCTCGGGTCCCCCCACGCCCCAGAGTCACCCGCCCCGGCAACCCCCGCCCCCCTCGGGTCCCTCCATGCCCCAGAGTCATCCGCCCCGGCAACCCCCGCCTCCCTCGGGTCCCCCCACGCCCCAGAGTCACCCGCCCCAGCAACCCCCGCCCCCCTCGGGTCCCCCCACGCCCCAGAGTCACCCGCCCCGGCAACCCCCGCCTCCCTCGGGTCCCCCCACGCCCCAGAGTCACCCGCCCCGGCAACCCCCGCCCCCCTCGGGTCCCCCCACGCCCCAGAGTCACCCGCCCCGGCAACCCCCGCCCCCCTCGGGTCCCCCCACGCCCCAGAGTCACCCGCCCCGGCAACCCCCGCCTCCCTCGGGTCCCCCCACGCCCCAGAGTCACCCGCCCTGGCAACCCCCGCCCCCCTCGGGTCCCCCCACGCCCCAGAGTCACCCGCCCCGGCAACCCCCGCCCCCCTCGGGTCCCCCCACGCCCCAGAGTCACCCGCCCCGGCAACCCCCGCCTCCCTCGGGTCCCCCCACGCCCCAGAGTCACCCGCCCCGGCAACCCCCGCCCCCCTCGGGTCCCCCCACGCCCCAGAGTCACCCGCCCCGGCAACCCCCGCCCCCCTCGGGTCCCCCCACGCCCCAGAGTCACCCGCCCCGGCAACCCCCGCCTCCCTCGGGTCCTCCCACGCCCCAGAGTCACCCGCCCTGGCAACCCCCGCCCCCCTCGGGTCCCCCCATGCCCCAGAGTCACCCGCCCCAGCAACCCCCGCCCCCCTCGGGTCCCAGAGTCACCCGCCCCGGCAACCCCCGCCTCCCTCGGGTCCCCCCGCGCCCCAGAGTCACCCGCCCCGGCAACCCCCGCCCCCCTCGGGTCCTCCCACGCCCCAGAGTCACCCGCCCCAGCATCGCCCCGCCCCCCTCGGGTCCTCCCACGCCCCAGAGTCACCCGCCCCGGCAACCCCCGCCCCCCTCGGGTCCTCCCACGCCCCAGAGTCACCCGCCCCGGCAACCCCCGCCCCCCTCGGGTCCCCCCACGCCCCAGAGTCACCCGCCCCGGCAACCCCCGCCTCCCTCGGGTCCCCCCACGCCCCAGAGTCACCCGCCCCGGCAACCCCCGCCCCCCTCGGGTCCCCCCACGCCCCAGAGTCACCCGCCCCGGCAACCCCCGCCCCCCTCGGGTCCCCCCACGCCCCAGAGTCACCCGCCCCGGCAACCCCCGCCTCCCTCGGGTCCTCCCACGCCCCAGAGTCACCCGCCCTGGCAACCCCCGCCCCCCTCGGGTCCCCCCATGCCCCAGAGTCACCCGCCCCAGCAACCCCCGCCCCCCTCGGGTCCCAGAGTCACCCGCCCCGGCAACCCCCGCCTCCCTCGGGTCCCCCCGCGCCCCAGAGTCACCCGCCCCGGCAACCCCCGCCCCCCTCGGGTCCTCCCACGCCCCAGAGTCACCCGCCCCAGCATCGCCCCGCCCCCCTCGGGTCCTCCCACGCCCCAGAGTCACCCGCCCCGGCAACCCCCGCCCCCCTCGGGTCCTCCCACGCCCCAGAGTCACCCGCCCCGGCAACCCCCGCCCCCCTCGGGTCCCCCCACGCCCCAGAGTCACCCGCCCCGGCAACCCCCGCCTCCCTCGGGTCCCCCCACGCTCCAGAGTCACCCGCCCCGGCAACCCCCGCCCCCCTCGGGTCCCCCCACGCTCCAGAGTCACCCGCCCCAGCAACCCCCGCCCCCCTCGGGTCCCAGAGTCACCCGCCCCGGCAACCCCCGCCTCCCTCGGGTCCCCCCGCGCCCCAGAGTCACCCGCCCCGGCAACCCCCTCCCTCCTCGGGTCCCCCCACGCCCGAGTCACCCGCCCCAGCAACCCCCGCCCCCCTCGGGTCCCAGAGTCACCCGCCCCGGCAACCCCCGCCTCCCTCGGGTCCCCCCGCGCTCCAGAGTCACCCGCCCCAGCAACCCCCGCCCCCCTCGGGTCCCAGAGTCACCCGCCCCGGCAACCCCCTCCCTCCTCGGGTCCCCCCACGCTCCAGAGTCACCCGCCCCAGCAACCCCCGCCCCCCTCGGGTCCCAGAGTCACCCGCCCCGGCAACCCCCGCCTCCCTCGGGTCCCCCCGCGCCCCAGAGTCACCCGCCCCGGCAACCCCCGCCCCCCTCGGGTCCCCCCACGCTCCAGAGTCACCCGCCCTGGCAACCCCCGCCCCCCTCGGGTCCCCCCACGCCCGAGTCACCCGCCCCGGCAACCCCCGCCCCCCTCGGGTCCCCCCACGCCCCAGAGTCACCCGCCCCGGCAACCCCCTCCCTCCTCGGGTCCCCCCACGCCCGAGTCACCCGCCCCGGCAACCCCCGCTCCCCTCGGGTCCCCCCATGCCCCAGAGTCACCCGCCCTGGCAACCCCCTCCCTCCTCGGGTCCCCCCACGCCCGAGTCACCCGCCCCGGCAACCCCCGCCCCCCTCGGGTCCCCCCATGCCCCAGAGTCACCCGCCCTGGCAACCCCCTCCCTCCTCGGGTCCCCCCACGCCCGAGTCACCCGCCCCGGCAACCCCCGCCCCCCTCGGGTCCCCCCATGCCCCAGAGTCACCCGCCCTGGCAACCCCCTCCCTCCTCGGGTCCCCCCACGCCCGAGTCACCCGCCCCGGCAACCCCCGCCCCCCTCGGGTCCCCCCACGCCCCAGAGTCACCCGCCCCGGCAACCCCCTCCCTCCTCGGGTCCCCCCATGCCCCAGAGTCACCTGCCCCGGCATCCCCCCGCCCCCCTCGGGTCCCCCCACGCCCCAGAGTCACCTGCCCCGGCGTCCCCCCGCCCCCCTCGGGTCCCCCCACACCCCAGAGTCACCCGCCCCAGCGTCACCCCGCCCCCCTCGGGTCCCCCCACGCCCAAGAGTCACCCGCCCCGGCGTCCCCCCGCCTCCCTCGGGTCCCCCCATGCCACAGGGATCCCCCCATGTCCCAGAGTCACCTGTCTCAGGTGCCCCCATGCCCGAGGGATCCCCCTGTGCCCCAGAGTCACCCCACAATCCAGGGATGCCCCCCACTCCTCTCAGGGTCCCCTCACAACTCAGGGATTCCCCCCCAGAGTCACCCCACAAGCCTGGGAAACCCCCCAGGTACCTCAGGGATATCCCTGCCTCCCTTGGGGTCCCCCCACGTGCACGGGAGTCACCCCACATCCCAGGGTTTACCTAGACCAGCCTCCCCAGGGTTGGGGGCTGGATTCATTAGTGCTTCCGCTGGCCGGCTCCTCTGGGGCCCCCCCCAGGCTGCAGGGGCGCTGGCTGAAGGCAGCGTGGGGATCCCGGAGCCCTACAGACCCACTGATCTGCCCCCAGGATCCGCCGGAGGAAACCCCACAAAGAGGAGACCAAGAAGCCCGATTTCCTGGCAGCTGCCGTGCACATGAGGGCCCTGCCCAGTGAGTGATGTGGGGCAGCGGGCTTGGTGTGGGGCAGCACGCTGGTTGGGGTGGGGCTGTATTTGAGGCAAGCCGTGGGGCAGTGCGTTGGCTGGTGCGGGGCTGTGTTGGGGGCAGGCCGTGGGGCAGCGTGTTGGCTGGTGTGGGGCTGTGTTGGGGGCAGGCTGTGGGGCAGCGTGTTGGCTGGTGTAGGCCTGCATTGGGGGGCAGCAAGCTGGCTTGTGTGGGGCTGTGTTGGGGGGCAGGCCGTGGGGCAGCACGCTGGCTTGTGTGGGGCTGCATTGGGGGCAGGCCGTGGGGCAGCGCGCTGGCTGGTGTGGGGCTGTGTTGGGGGCAGGCCGTGGGGCAGCGCGCTGGCTGGTGTGGGGCTGTGTTGGGGGCAGGCCGTGGGGCAGCGCGCTGGCTGGTGTGGGGCTGTATTGGGGGCAGGCCGTGGGGCAGCACTCTGGCTGGTGTGGGGCTGTGTTCGAGGCAGGCCGTGGGGCAGCGCGCTGGCTGGCTGGCACGGGCGGCGTGGGGCAGTCAGGTTGGAGGGTGTGGGTCATGCCCCACCTGTGGCTCAAGACCAGTGGGGTTCTGGCATTTCAGGGTTAACCTCTGGCCTCCGTTTGCAAAATCAGCCCCCCCGTTCCCCTCCCACTCCCCCTTGCTCAGAGCCCTGGGCTGGCTGGGTCCCCCCCAACCCCCTGGCCCCAGGGTCTCCCCCCAGGCAGGCAGGTAACCAGCAACACAGACCCCTTCTCTGCTCTGACTGCCACCGTCTCCGCGCCGGTCTGTCCCCCCGCGCCCGGCGCCCCCCAGCCCTCGTGGGGCTGACATGCCCAGCGCCCCCCTCCCCGGCGAGCCCAGGCGCCGCCCAGCCCTCGTGTGGCGGTTTGGTGCAGACGCCGACCCCTGGCTGCAGCCGGGAGCTGTTCCCCGCGCGCTGCGCTCACGCCGCTTCTCCCTGTCCGCAGAGGCCCAGATCCTGTAGCAGGACCCGCCGGCCTGGGAGCGCCGCTCACCTCCCGGGACCCCGCGCCAGGCCTGCTCCAGACACCACTGCTCACACGGCCCCCCCAGGACGGAGCCGGCCTGTCCCCTCCGACGCCTCGCCGCGGCCCCCCAGGACGGAGCCGGCCTGTCCCCTCCGGCGCCTCGCCGCGGCCCCCCAGGACGGAGCCGGCCTGTCCCCTCCAGCGCCTCGCCGTGGCCCCCCCAGGACGGAGCCGGCCTGTCCCCTCCGGCGCCTCGCCGCAGCCCCCCAGGACGGAGCCGGCCTGTCCCCTCCAGAACCTCGCCGCGGCCCCCCAGGACTGAGCCGGCCTGTCCCCTCCGGCGCCTCGCCGTGGCCCCCCAGGATGGAGCCGGCCTGTCCCCTCCGGCGCCTCGCCGCGGCCCCCCAGGACGGAGCCGGACTCCCCTCCAGCGCCTCGCCGCCGCCCCCCAGCACTGAGCCGGCCTGTCCCCTCCAGAACCTCGCCGCCGCCCCCCAGGATGGAGCTGGCCTGTCCCCTCCAGTGCCTCACCACAGCCCCCCCCCCAGCACGGAGCCGGCCTGTTCCCTCCAGCGCCTCGCTGCAGCACCCCAGGATGGAGCCGGCCTGCCCCCCCAGGACTGAGCCAACAGCCCCTGCCCAGGACTGAGCTGTCCAGCACCTCGCCGCAGCCCCCCAGGACGGAGCCGACAGCCCCCCCCAGCGCTTGCCCCAGGCCGTGTGGAGCGCCCCAGGGAGACGGGCCGGCGCGCGGAGAACTCTGCCTGGCCCAGGACAGCAGGCGCAGACGGTGCCGCGGTGCCGCGGTCGGGTGGCCCTGAGCCGGACGTGCGCCCAATGGAGGGCGAGGAGGGGCAGCGTCGGGAGAGTCGGGGTCCCCCCGTCCAGCCCCACTCTGCTGCCAGGGGCCTGCTGGATCCGTGGACGCTGGGAGCCCGAGCTCGGGGTGCTGGTGGGAGTGTTTGGGGGGGACACTGACTCCTCCCCGCCCCCCGGACGATGCCAGCGCCGTGGGGCAGCCTGCTGGGGTTCAATAAAGGGGGTTGTGACAGCAGGGTCCCAGTCAGCTCTGCGTGTGCCGTGCCGAGGGCAGCTCTGCCCGGGGTCAGAGCCAGGCCCCTGCCCCCGTGGGGGATGGGCCAAGGCACCCCACCCCCGGAAGGTGCCAAACCGCCCCCTGCTTGTTCAGGGCGCCGGGTGGGGGGCTGTCCCTGGCCCCAGGGGTGTCGCTTTGCTCCGCGCTGGCCCTGGGGCCCTTGGGGGAGGGTGGACGGGGCAGCCCGCGGGTGAGGGGGGCAGCAGCCAGTGCCCGCTGGGCCTCCCTGTCTGCTCCTCCCCTCCCTGCCCGGGCTCTGCTGGGCCCCACCCTCTGCCCCGGGTCATGGCGCCCACGTGTGGCCCAGACCCACAGTGACCCCCAGAGGGGGCAGGCGGGATGGAAACTTCCAGGGCTGAGAGCCTGGGGGGGGGGGGGTGGTAGGGAGAACTGATAGTGAGCCAAGGGGTGCAGTGGGGAGGGGGGGGGCTGGCCCTGGGCTGGGGGAGGAGGCGCTGGAAGGGGCGGGGGGCGGGCCCTGGGCTGGGGGAGGAGGTGCTGGAAGGGGGCGGGGGGGCGGGCCCTGGGCTGGGGGAGGAGGTGCTGGAAGGGGGCGGGGGGGCGGGCCCTGGGCTGGGGGAGCTGAGGACGAGGTGGGCAGGGCAGCCATGTGCAGACCCAGGCAGCAGGGCCAGGGATGGGGCCGTCACCCCCACGAGGCCTGAGGCAGGCAAAGGGCTGGGGGAGGAGGCGCTGGAAGGGGCGGGGGGGAGGGCCCTGGGCTGGGGGAGGAGGCGCTGGAAGGGGGCGGGCCCTGGGCTGGGGGAGGAGGCGCTGGAAGGGGGCGGGGGGGCGGGCCCTGGGCTGGGGGAGGAGGTGCTGGAAGGGGGCGGGGGGGCGGGCCCTGGGCTGGGGGAGGAGGTGCTGGAAGGGGGCGGGCCCTGGGGGAGGGAGGAGGCGCTGGAAGAGGGCGGGGGGGGCGGGCCCTGGGCTGGGGGAGGAGGTGCTGGAAGGGGGTGGGGGGGGGCGGGCCCTGGGCTGGGGGAGGAGGTGCTGGAAGGGGGCGGGCCCTGGGCTGGGGGAGGAGGTGCTGGAAGGGGGCGGGGGGGCGGGCCCTGGGCTGGGGGAGGAGGCGCTGGAAGGGGGCGGGGGGGGCGGGCCCTGGGCTGGGGGAGGAGGTGCTGGAAGGGGGCGGGCCCTGGGCTGGGGGAGGAGGCGCTGGAAGGGGGCGGGGGGGCGGACCCTGGGCTGGGGTGTGACGGCGCGTTGGGGGTCCCCCGTCTCCTGCACCCCGAAATGGCACAAACAGACTGCACCAGCCGGTGGAATAGAGGAAGTTTATTGCCTCTCCAGGATACAGCACAGCACAGATGCAGTCTGGTCACAGAGCTGGGCTAGGATGCCTCAGGCCCCCTTGAGTTGGGGGGAGACTGGGCCCCTAAACTCCAGCTCCTCTCCCTAGGCTGTCTCATCCATCCTCCCAGACAGCCACCAACCAACTAACCCACTTCCAGCCCTGCCCCCCAGCCAGGGCCGCATTCACCTTCCTTTGTTCCTCTCCATGGGGGGTGTCTGGCCCCTGGCTCAACAAGTTTGTCCTTACCTCTGCCTAGCGAGGTTTTCCCTGCTGGGTCTTGCTCCAGACAGCAGGGGTCACCACAGCCCAGCAAGTACCCCCACTACGTCACATGGGGGAGCTGAGGACGAGGGGGGCAGGGCAGCCATGTGCAGACCCAGGCAGCAGGGCCAGGGATGGGGCCGTCACCCCCACGAGGCCTGAGGCAGGCAAAGGGCTGGGGGGGGGGGGGCTGCTGGTTCCCGAGCTGCAGTGAGGTTGTTCCGGGGGGGCTGGGTGGCTCCTGGGTCCCCCCATCTCCTCCGCCCTGGCGCAGGCCCAGTGTGGTCCAGCGGCTCCAGGGCGCCAAGCCGCCTTTGGGGCCCTCGGGAATACGGAGGGGCCCTGGCGCGGGCTCTGACTGGCCCGGTGGGGCCGGGGGGATCCAGGCTGCCAGAGCGGAGGGCTGAGCCGGGCGCGGAGCCGGGGCAGAGCCCCAGGAACACCGGGCGCCCACCCCAGGGCAGGGATGCTCTGCCCAGGTGCCACCCCCAGAGGCTACAGCTAATTAGCACCCCCAGCTAATTGAAGGCAGCACACTGGCTCCCCCTGCTGGCTCTGGGCTGGTATTTCCTGGGCTGACCGTGGCTACCCCTCTCCGGGGCCGGGGAAGGCAGGGGGTGGGGCCCAGAGACTGCCCCCCTCCTGGAGGAAGGGCAGGGGCCCGGCCCGGGACGTCTATCGGGGCACAGTGCACTAGAACAGGGCCAGGGGGCTGGATTTGCCCTGCCGGCAGCCCCTGGTCAGAGCGATTGGCTGGGCAGGTCTCTGCCACCGTGGCCCCAGCTCTGCACAGAGCCACGTGCCCCCCGCGCCCCGTGACTCCCACTGCCCGCTCCCCGGCTGCTCCCTCGAAGGGGGGGTGTCTGGTGTCCTGGCTGGAGACACGCCCCAGTCCCGCTCGGCTCCGGTAGCCGCCGGGTACCAGCCTGGTGCATGGGGGGGCAGTGATCCGGCGTGGGGTGCAGCTGGGCCTGCCCTGTGTGCGAATCGCGGGACTGGCGGCGGGTGCCTGCGGTGCTGCTGACGGGCCGGGGGGTGACGCTGCCCCCTGCTCTCTGTCCCTCAGTGCTGAGACAGCAGGGCCAGGGCCCCAGGTACCCCCACAGCCAAGCTGGGCAATGCAGGGCAGCCCCCCGCTGCTGGCTCAGGCCCCCCGGCGACGGTGCATTGCCTGCGCCTGGGTGGCCAGACCCCTCGCTAGCACTGCAGGAGGGGGCTGTGGCCAAGGCTCCTGGGCAGGGGGTCGGAGCTGCGCCGTTGGCCTTGCCCAGGCCGGGGCCCTGCGGAGGGGCGTCGGGTGCAGGCCAAGGCGGGATCAGCTGGTGCCCCACCGTCCTTGTCCTGGCCAGCCCCGGACAACTTCCTCAGGGCCCTCCTAGGCCAGGCTCAGTCGGGGGCGGGGAGCTCGGAGCCGGGGCCCGTGGCCCCCAGAAATGGGGTGCCGGTTGCCCCCGCAGTTCCCTTCGGCCTTGGCGGGAGGCGGCGAGTCCGTGTGCGTGCACATGTGTGCGCAGGCGTGTCACAGCACCCAGGACATGCCCCACGCTGGGGATCTGAGCCCCCACACGCTGCCGGTCTGAGGGGAAGCCACACGCCACGTGGCTGCAGTCGGGCGTTGTGCAGCCGGTTCTCGCTGCTGTGCACGTGCCCCACGGCTGGGAACACGGGGGGCGCACGCGCTGCCTGGCACGGCCCTGGGACACCCAGCAGGCCACCGCCACGTGCAGCCCCCGACTGCCAGGCCTTGGCAGCAGGCTGGGCTGGGCGGGAGCCGCTCCCCGGACCGGCCAGCTGGCAGCAGCGCGGCCCAGAGCCTGCCTGGCAGCCCTGCCTGCTGTGCCACCTGTCAGGGGCGGGCCACTGCCCCCTCCAAGCCACACCCCAGCCACTGCCCCCCCCGACACCTCCCAACCCCCTCAGCCAGCCCCCCCTTCCTGGGCACCTCCCAGCCCCCCTCCTCAGCCACCCCCCCTTCCTGGGCACCTCCAACTCCCTCAGCCACCCCCCCCTTCCTGGGCACCTCCAACTCCCTCAGCCACCCCCCCCCTTCCTGGGCACCTCCCAACTCCCTCAGCCACCCCCCCCCTTCCTGGGCACCTCCAACTCCCTCAGCCACCCCCCCTTCCTGGGCACCTCCAACTCCCTCAGCCGCCCCCCCTTCCTGGGCACCTCCAGCTCCCTCAGCCACCCCCCCTTCCTGGGCACCTCCAACTCCCTCAGCCACCCCCCCCCCTTCCTGGGCACCTCCCAACTCCCTCAGCCACCCCCCCCCTTCCTGGGCACCTCCCAGCCCCCCTCCTCAGCCACAGCCACCTCCAGGGGCCTCCCACACCCGCAGCACAGGCAGCAGGGCCTGGGGGGGGGGAGAATCCCATTGCCCCCTCTCCTGGTTCTCCACTAACCCTCCCGGCCTTGGCATTAACCCTTGGGGGCTGGCTCGCCCCCCCCCCCGCCCGCTGGCCCCGCTCCCCCACACCCAGCGAGCCTGGTTTCCATGCGGCTGGTGCTGGCTCGGAGCCCGACAGCCCTTGGTGGAGGCCGGCTCTGGCTTGCGGCTGTGCAGGACGAGGCCGGCCCGGCCCCTCTGACCACAGCCCGGGACCACTGTCCGCAGGGGCTTTGCTGCGGGCACTGGCCCAACGGCACCAGGGTGCCCACCTGCCTTGCCAGGGCAGCTCGGAGCCGGACCCAGCCATGTGGCTCCCTGGGCGACGGAGCTTTGCCCGGTGCCCAGAATAACACAGCAGGTGCCGTCCCGGGCAGGCGTGGCCTGGGTGAGGGGCAGGGCCCCGTCCCGGGCACAGAGCAGCCGTGGCGCGAGCGGTGTGGTCGGGCGCTTTAATCCTGGGGGAGCAGCGGGCCGAGGGGCGGACGCTGGGCTGGCCGGGGGTGCGAATAGAGACGGCTGGCCGCGTGCAGCCGCGCGGGTCTGCGTAGAGCTCTGGGGGGCTGGTGCCAGGAGCCGGATCCCGCCGCTCGCCCTCGGTCACGGCGAGCTGGAAGAACAGGCCAAGCCCATCAACCCGGCCCTGGTTCTGCCAGCCCCCCTCTGCCCAGGGCCTGCTCCCCCCATAGGGCCCAAGGCCAGAGCGACCCCTGTGACAGCCAGGCACCCCCCAATCCCCCTCTGCCCTGGGCCCGCTCCCCCCATAGGGCCCAAGGCCAGAGCGACCCCTGTGACAGCCAGGCACCCCCCAATCCCCCTCTGCCCTGGGCCCGCTCTCCCCATAGGGCCCAAGGCCAGAGCGACCCCTGTGACAGCCAGGCACCCCCCAGCCCCCCTCTGCCCTGGGCCCGCTCTCCCCATAGGGCCCAAGGCCAGAGCGACCCCTGTGACAGCCAGGCTCACCCCCCCAGCCCCCCTCTTCCCTGGACCCGCTCCCCCCATAGGGCCCAAGGCCAGAGCGACCCCTGTGACAGCCAGGCACCCCCCAGCCCCCCTCTGCCCTGGGCCCGCTCCCTCCATAGGGCCCAAGGCCAGAGCGACCCCTGTGAGCATCCAGGCACCCCCCAGCCCCCCTCTTCCCTGGACCCGCTCCCCCCATAGGGCCCAAGGCCAGAGCGACCCCTGTGACAGCCAGGCACCCCCCAGCCCCCCTCTTCCCTGGACCCGCTCCCCCCATAGGGCCCAAGGCCAGAGCGACCCCTGTGACATCCAGGCTGCCCCCCCAGCTCCCCTCTGCCCTGGGCCCGCTCCCCCCATAGGGCCCAAGGCCAGAGCGACCCCTGTGACAGCCAGGCACCCCCCCAACCCCCTCTGCCCTGGGCCCGCTCCCCCCATAGGGCCCAAGGCCAGAGCGACCCCTGTGACAGCCAGGCACCCCCCAATCCCCCTCTGCCCTGGGCCCGCTCCCCCCATAGGGCCCAAGGCCAGAGCGACCCCTGTGACAGCCAGGCACCCCCCAGCCCCCTCTGCCCTGGGCCCGCTCCCCCCATAGGGCCCAAGGCCAGAGCGACCCCTGTGACAGCCAGGCACCCCCCCAGCCCTCTTCTGCCCTGGGCCCGCTCCCCCCATAGGGCCCAAGGCCAGAGCGACCCCTGTGACATCCAGGCTGCCCCCCCAGCTCCCCTCTGCCCTGGGCCCGCTCCCCCCATAGGGCCCAAGGCCAGAGCGACCCCTGTGACATCCAGGCTGCCCCCCCAGCCCTCCTCTGCCCTGGGCCCGCTCCCCCCATGGGGCCCACGGCCAGAGCGACCCCTGTGACATCCAGGCTGCCCCCCGCCGACCCGAGACCGGCCCACAGAGCCTGACCCCCCCCAGCGTTTCCCGCCCTCTAGACCTGGGACCTTCAGCATGACAAAAATTATACTCCCCCGGAAAAACTGCCCCCCCCCAGTCTCATGGGGCTTGGCCTCCCCCCCATCTGCTGGGAGTACAGGGCTTGGGGCTTTAGCCCAGTGGGGGGCTGGAACCATGGGGTCCCTGTGGCCCAGGGACCCAGGCAACGGCCCTGCCTCCTGCCCTGCTTGCAAGGCCCCCGGCTCCGACCTCCGTGCGGGGAGACGCTGCGTCAGCCGCACTGGCTGGACCAGGCGCAGCCCCCGGCCCTGGGTCAATTGCTCGCTGGGCAGCCCTTGCTCAAACACCCCCAGGCCGGGGACCGCGCCACCCTGGGGCTGCCTCCGTGCCCAGCGAGCCAGGCAGCTCCCGGGGGCTGGCTCTGGGCAGGTTCCCAGCCTCATCCGCGTGGCTCTTTGACCCCTCGGCTACTTGCCAGTGGCCGTGGGGTGCGGGCGCCGTGGTGCCAGGCCAGGCGCGGGGACATAACCTCCCCCATCGCGGGAGAGTCCCCGGCTGGCCCTCTGGCCACAGCCAGGCGCTGGGGGCCCGTTAGCTGCGCCCCAGAGAGCCCCGCTGGGGGGGGCTGGGCCCTTTGCTCCCAGCTGTGTTAAAGCGCCCGCCGGCTGCGGGGTGCAGGGCCCTGGGGAGCCGCTCCCGGGCCCACAGCCCGTTGGGCCTGGCTAGTTCTGTCAGAGCCAGGTCGCCCCAGGCCCCTGCCCCGGCTACTCACTTCACATCTGCCCAGCCCCCTCCAGCAGGGCACCTCTGGGGCCCGCTTGTCAGCCGCAGTACGGGCAGCAGCCCCGTGGGGAGAGCCTGGGCGTGGGCCTGGCTGGGTCCCCGAGGGTGGACGCCTCACTATGCGCTGAGTCAGCCTGCCCCTCGCCCCCCGTCCCCGCCTCGCTGCCCCTCCCAGCGGGAGTGTTGCTGGGGGTGCGGCCACTACCTACCCTCACGGCTGCTCCCGCTTCCCTCGCCGCCACGCCCGCAGCCACGGAAAGAAGTAAAAGCAGCCCCAGTAGATCCTGGCAAACCCACAGGCAGGCAAAAGCAAGGTCATGAGCTGTATTATTGTAGGGCCTACACACCCCAGCCCTGGCCGAGGGACCCCGCTGTGCAGCCCCAGAGCAGAGACACCTCTGCCCCATGGCACTGGCAGTGTACTTATGGCTGGACGCAGGGATGGATAGATAGATAGATAGATAGATAGAGGGGGCGAGTGGGGATAGGTAGGTAGATAGAGGGGTGTGCAGGGATGGATAGATAGATGGGGTGTGTGGAGATAGATAAATAGATAGAGGGGGTGAGTGGGGATAGGTAGGTAGATAGAGGGGGGTGTAGGGATAGATAGATAGATTAGATAGAGTGGGTGTGTGGGGATGGATAGCTAGATGGGGGGTGCAGGGATAGATAGATTAGATAGAGGGTGTCTGTGGGGATAGATGGGGGTGTAGGGATAGATTGAGGGGGTGTCTGTGGGGATAGATAGATGGGGGTGCAGGGATAGATAGATTAGATAGAGGGTGTCTGTGGGGATAGATGGGGGTGTAGGGATAGATTGAGGGGGTGTCTGTGGGGATAGATAGATGGGGTGTAGGGATAGATAGAGGGGGTGTCTGTGGGGATAGATAGATGGGGGTGCAGGGATAGATAGATTAGATAGAGGGTGTCTGTGGGGATAGATAGATGGGGGTGTAGGGATAGATAGAGGGGGTGTCTGTGGGGATAGATAGATGGGGTGTAGGGATAGATAGAGGGGGTGTCTGTGGGGATAGATGGGGGTGTAGGGATAGATAGATGGGGTGTCTGTGGGGATAGATAGATGGGGGTGTAGGATAGATAGATGGGGTGTCTGTGGGGATAGATAGATGGGGGTGTAGGGATAGATAGAGGGGGTGTCTGTGGGGATAGATAGATGGGGTATAGGATAGATAGATGGGGTGTCTGTGGGGATAGATAGATGGGGGTGCAGGGATAGATAGATGGGGGTGTAGGATAGATAGATGGGGTGTGTGGGGATGGATAGATAGATGGGGTGCAGGGATAGATAGATGGGGGTGTAGGATAGATAGATGGGGTGTCTGTGGTGATAGATAGAGGGTGTGTGGGGGGATGGATAGATAGATGGGGGTGTAGGGATAGATAGATGGGGGTGTAGGATAGATAGATGGGGTGTCTGTGGGGATAGATAGATAGAGGGGGTGTGTGGGGATGGATAGATAGATGGGGGGTGTGGGGATAGATAGATAGATAGATAGATAGATAGATAGATAGATAGATAGATAGATGGGGGGTGCAGGGATAGATAGAGGGGGTGTGTGGGGATGGATAGATAAATGGGGGGTGTAGGATAGATAGATGGGGTGTGTGGGGATAGATAGATGGGGGTGCAGGGATAGATAGAGGGGGTGTGTGGGGATGGATAGATAGATGGGGGTGTAGGATAGATGGGGTGTCTGTGGGGATAGATAGAGGGGGGTGTAGGATAGATAGATGGGGTGTCTGTGTGGATAGATAGAGGGGGTGTGTGGGGATGGATAGATAAATGGGGGGGTGTAGGATAGATAGATGGGGTGTGTGGGGATGGATAGATAGATGGGGGTGCAGGGATAGATAGAGGGGGTGTGTGGGGATGGATAGATAGATGGGGGTGCAGGGATAGATAGATGGGGTGTCTGTGGGGATAGATAGAGGGGGTGTGTGGGGATGGATAGATAGATGGGGGTGTAGGATAGATGGGGTGTCTGTGGGGATAGATAGAGGGGGTGTGGGGGGATGGATAGATAGATGGGGGTGTAGGATAGATAGATGGGGTGTCTGTGGGGATAGATAGAGGGTGTGTGTGGGGATGGATAGATAAATGGGGGGGTGTAGGATAGATAGATGGGGTGGGTGGGGATAGATAGATAGATAGATAGATAGATAGAGGGGGTGTGTGGGGATGGATAGATAAATGGGGGGGTGTAGGATAGATAGATGGGGTGTGTGGGGATGGATAGATAGATGGGGGTGCAGGGATAGATAGAGGGGGTGTGTGGGGATGGATAGATAGATGGGGGTGCAGGGATAGATAGAGGGGGTGTGTGGGGATGGATAGATAAATGGGGGGGTGCAGGGATAGATAAATGGGGGGTGCAGGATAGCTAGATGGGGCTGTGGGGTGTGACAGCCTAAGCTACAGACCCGTGGGGCAGGCAGCTGATGTTCTGGGCCGGGAGCGCCCTGGCTGCAGAGCTTGGGGCAGGGGCAGCGCAAGTGTGTTTGGGTTTGTGTGACTGGACAGCTGGCAGCCCCACCCCACCCCACCCCACGCCCGCCCCTCGGCTCCATCCCCTTCCCACCCTCGCACCTCCCCCTCCCCAGCGCCTCCTGCACACACTGACCAGCTGGCCACGGCCGGCGGGGGGGCGCTGGGGGAGGGGGAGGAGCTGCTCTGCGGGGTGCTGAGCCCCCATTTTTCCCCATGGGGGCTCCAGCCCCAGAGCACCCGGGGGGCCAGCGCTAAGGCAGGGGCAAGTCAGGAGAAGGGCTGGCTCGGCCAGTGCCCATGGATTGCACAGTACTGCCCCCCCCAGTGCACCCCCACCGGGCACCCATTGGCTCCGGCACCGGGGTATCTGAGCACGGGGCTGGTTCCCTCCCTGCCAGTCACCCTCCTGCCCCCCCACCTGCCCGGCAGCCTGGCCCAGCCCGCCGTGCCGTACGAACCTCCCCCCCAGCAAGTACTCACTCCTCCTCGTCGGGCTCGCAGGGCAGCTGCCAGCACTGCGCCCCCAGCTCCGCCTTCCCCGCCAGCAGCGCGCCTGCCTGGGTAACAAAGCTCTGCTCGCAGGGCGCCCACATCTCAGAAGTGGCTTGAGGAGCCACCCCAGGCGGTGCCCCGGGCCGGGAGCCTGGCAGGGGCAATAGAGGCCCAGGGCTAGGGGCCACGGACGTCCCTGCAGGGTGCCCCGGGGCGGGTATTGCACAGAGGGGTGACTGGCAGGGAGGGGCCTGGCTGGAGGGGTCCTGCTGACCGGGGATGCCGCTGGGCCTGCGGGGCCCTGCTCCCCTGCAGCGATGCCCTGAGGCCAGGGGGTGCTGTCAAGGGCAGGCCTCGAGCCAGGCCCGGGGGAGGTCACGGGGGTCTCTACAGGAGCGCTGGGTGGGGGCTCCTGCAGGAGGTTAGCTGGGGCGAGGGTTTGCACTCGCGCTGGAGAGACGCTCGATAGGCCTCCCGCGGGCCCTGTGCCAGCCTCTGTGCCAAGCTCCCTGCACCGGGGGGCCGGGTCAATGGGGGGCAGGCGAGCTCCAGGGATGCAGCCCTGCGGCCCACAGGCTGCTGGGCACCGGTGCCAGACCCGCCCTGGCCAAGCCCTGCCTGGCTCCGCTGGGGGTGCACACAGTCTGCTGGGCACCGGTGCCAGTGATCTGGGGGGTGGGAGGAGGGGGAAAAGCTAGCAATGCGGCAAGCCCATAGACCTTGCAGGGAATTATCCTTTTTGCCTCCCAACAAGCCCTCCCTATTGCACAGCCCTGGCCTTCTAAATCCAGCGGGCTAATAGCCATCGATGAAGACCTAACCTCCAGGAATCTATCTAGTTCTTTTCTGAACCCTGTTAAAGTCCTGGCCTACACCACATCCTCTGGCGAGGAGTTCCACAGGTTAACTGTGCGCTGCGTGAAGAAAAAACTTCCTTTTGTTTGTTTTAAACCTGCTACCTGTTCATTCCATTTGGTGACCCCTAGTTCTTATGTTATGGGAATAGGGAAATAACTTTTCCTTATTCACTTTTTCCACACCAGTCATGATTTTATAGACAGACCTCTATCGCAGTGTTACTCAAGCAGTGGTACCAGTACCCTTGGGGGTACTCGAGAGAAGTCTGGGGGGTCTGTCAATACAACTGAAATTTGGGGAAAACTGAATTTTTGTTTTAAGTTTTACAGCACATTATGGCTGTGTCTAGACTGGCCAGGTTTTCTGGAAAATCAGCCGCTTTTCTGGAAAAACTTGCCAGCTGTCTACACTGGCCACTTCAGTTTCCGCAAAAGCACTGACTTCCTACTGTCTGAAATCAGTGCTTCTTGCGGAAATACTATTCTGCTCCCGTTCGGGCAAAAGTCCCTTTTGCGCAAAACTTTTGTGCAAAAGGGCCAGTGTAGACAGCTCAGATTTGTTTTCCGCAAAAAAGCCCCGATCGTGAAAATGGTGATCGGGGCTTTTGCAGAAAAGCGCCCGTGCCAATCTAGACGCTCTGTTCCGAAAATGCTTTTAACGGAAAACTTTTCCATTAAAAGCATGTCTGGAAAATCATGCCAATCTAGATGCAGCCTATTATTTTCATATTTTTACACCCAAAAATTTCATCTCCTGCCCGGCTACGATTAAGTTGTGTAAACAAATGTGTTGCAATGATAGAAAAAAAATTTGTGTCTGAAAACTGTAGGTACTGGGGGTACTTATGTATATATATTTTTAAAGGGGGTACTTTATAAAAAAAAGTTGAGAAACGCTGCTCTATCATATCCCCCCTTAGTCTCCTCTTTTCTACGCTGAAAACTCCCAGTCGTTTTAATCTCTTCCTATGGGTCCCGTTCCAAACCCCTCCTCAGTTTTGTTGCCCTTTTCTGAACCTTTTCCAATGCCAATCGCTCTTTTTTGCGATGAGGCGACCACATCTGTCTGCAGGATTCCAGATGTGGGCGTCCGTCCCATGGTTTTATACAGAGGCAGTAAGAGATTGTCCGGGCTCCAAAGACAGGCCAAGAGCTCAGAGCGCCCAGCGCTGCAGGGAAGTGAAAGACAAGGCCATGCCATGCCCGGGGGGATTTCCCCACACCCCGCTGCTCTGCCTCTCCAGGGTTCTAACCCGCAGCCCCTGCCGCCCCACACTGTAGCAGTGCTCCCCTTGCCTGGGGGCAGCACGCTCTCCCCCCACCTCCAGCTGAAACGCCAGCTTCTCCTCCCAGCCCCTCCGGCAGAGTCAAGGCTGAAGTGGAGCGAGACACATTTGGAGCCCCAGCGCAGGGGACGGGGACACCCCAGCAGGGAGACCAGAAAGGAGACACCCCCTTTCACCGGCCTACCTGCTGCCCTCCTGCCATCAGCTGCTCCTCGCATTCGCCTTCCTCCACCAGCTGCTGCGCCAGCTGCTTCTTCTGCAGGGAAAAGAGAGGCCGTGGCCCAGGAGAGCCGGGGGAGCAGGGACACTCCCAGCCTGCTGGCAAGAGTGGGGCAGGTCTTGGGCACGCAGCGGGGTGCTGGGGGAGATGCCCTGTTCTGGGTCACAGCCACCGGAGCACATGGCTGGCTGGCAGGCGGATTAGATGGATGGAGCTCTCGCCTGCCATGACAGACAGACACAGTGTTCGGGGATCCCGTCAGGCAGCCAAAAGGGGTGGCCGGCCTGGGCCATGCTGGCTGGAGCTGGCTGTGGAGGCAGAGTGGTTGGGGGCAATGCGCCCCTCTTTGTGCCCAGCTCTGGCTGTACCGTGGGGCAGGAGGAGGCCTCGTTAGTTATAAAGAGGCAGCGGGCTCTGCCCGCGAGGAAGCCGGTTACCCGACGATTGCCCAGTGTCCTGCAGCATGACCTTGGCACGTGGATCGGGTTCCACCCCAACCTTTACCCTGCCCTGGCACGTTCCAGGTGCGCAGGTGTGAACCCTCGTGTGGCACGGGCATCGCACGTCTGTGCCGGCTCTGCTCCGAGCACGGTGGGAATGGCCAACGTGGAGGTGGGAACGCCGGGGCCTTGCTACCCGAGGGCTCCCCCCATCGCTAGGCTACCAGTGGGAGGAGGAAAATACCCCCTGCCCAGGGCACGCTGCCCGGTGCCCTCCCTCTGCCCGGCCTCCCCACGCTGCAGCCTGTCTGACGCCCACTGACCCGCAGGGCGTCATCTCCGTTGCATTCGCCCCTGGACCACAGCAGCGCCTTCAGCTCCAGGGCACTCACGGCAGCCCCCGAGTGGGCCGGCAGCTCCGCCTGGACCTTCAGCTGGTACATCCCCGCCTCCGTCAGGGTGAAACTCCTGCGGGAGGCAAAGATGCTGCGCAGCTCGCGAGCCGTGGCTACGGGGGGAGACCTGCCCCCTGGGACCAGGCCCCCCCTGCCCCAGCCAGGCCTGCAGAGACGCCAGCAGACGCCCGCAGCCAGGCCAGGTCTGTGCCCTGGAGAGAGGGAGCCCCGCGCCCGCCCTCTGGCACTGGCCCGTGCCCCTCGCACGAGGGCTGGCGCCCGCAGCCCGTTTCCAGGCGTTTCGTGGCTGGCGGCCGCGTGTCCTGCCTTGCCACGGGCCACGGAGGAGAGCTCCAGGGGCCAGGCTGGGCGCCCGACTCACCCGCCCAAGCGTCTGGGACGTCCCGTCAGGCTCCCTGGGACGCGTCTCCAGGAGCCGGGGGGCGATGGGGCCGTTGAGGGGAGACCCTCGATGGCCCGCCGGGGGGGCAGCCTGTAGGGTCCGTTCCCCGCGCCGGGGTTCTGTCGCCACGGCGCCGAGTTACCGAGAGAGATGGGGCCACGGTGGCGCGCTCGGCCGGGGGGGCCTGAGATCGGGGCGCTGGGCGATCCCCAACGCCAGCGTCCGCCTGACAGCCGTGTGGGGAATGGGCCGGCCAGCTGGGGCACGCCAAACCCAGCGAGTGGGTGCTGCCAGCTAGGCCGGTGTCTGTGGGACCTGCCTGTGTGTCTGGCCCCCCAAAGCCAGGCCTGTCTGTGTGTCTGGCCCCCCAAAGCCGGGCCTGTCTGTGTGTCTGGCCCCCCAAAGCCGGGCCTGTCTGTGTGTCTGCCCCCCCCAAAGCCAGGCCTGTCTGTGTGTCTGGCCCCCCAAAGCCGGGCCTGTCTGTGTGTCTGCCCCCCCCCCCCCAAGCCAGGCCTGTCTGTGTGTCTGGCCCCCCAAAGCCGGGCCTGTCTGTGTGTCTGGCCCCCCAAAGCCGGGCCTGTCTGTGTGTCTGCCCCCCCTAAGCCGGGCCTGTCTGTGTGTCTGGCCCCCCAAAGCCGGGCCTGTCTGTGTGTCTGCCCCCCCCCCAGCCGGGCCTGCCTGTGTGTCTGCCCCCCCCCAAGCCTGGCCTGTTTGTGTGTCTGCCCCCCACAAGCCAGGCCTGTCTGTGTGTCTGCCCCCCCCCCAGCCGGGCCTGCCTGTGTGTCTGCCCCCCCCCAAGCCTGGCCTGTTTGTGTGTCTGCCCCCCACAAGCCAGGCCTGTCTGTGTGTCTGCCCCCCCCCCAAGCCAGGCCTGTCTGTGTGTCTGGCCCCCCCCAAGCCTGGCCTGTTTGTGTGTCTGCCCCCCACAAGCCAGGCCTGTCTGTGTGTCTGCCCCCCCCCCCCAAGCCAGGCCTGTCTGTGTGTCTGCCCCCCCCCCCCCAGCCGGGCCTTTCTGTGTGTCTGGCCCCCCAAAGCCAGGCCTGTCTGTGTGTCTGCCCCCCCCCCCCAAGCCAGGCCTGTCTGTGTGTCTGCCCCCCCCCTAAGCCAGGCCTGTCTGTGTGTCTGCCCCCCCACCCAGCCGGGCCTGTCTGTGTGTCTGCCCCCCCCCTAAGCCAGGCCTGTCTGTGTGTCTGCCCCCCCCCCCCAAGCCAGGCCTGTCTGTGTGTCTGCCCCCCCCCCTAAGCCAGGCCTGTCTGTGTGTCTGCCCCCCCCCCAGCCGGGCCTGTCTGTGTGTCTGGCCCCCCCAAGCCGGGCCTGTCTGTGTGTCTGGCCCCCCCCCCCTAAGCCAGGCCTGTCTGTGTGTCTGGCCCCCCCTACGCCAGGCCTGTCTCTGTGTCTGGCCCCCCTAAGCCAGGCCTGTCTGTGTGTCTGCCCCCCTAAGCCAGGCCTGTCTGTGTGTCTGCCCCCCCTAAGCCAGGCCTGTCTGTGTGTTTGGCCCCCCTAAGCCAGGTCTGTCTGTGTGTCTGGCCCCCCTAAGCCGGGCCTGTCTGTGTGTCTGGCCCCCCTAAGCTGGGCCTGTCCGTGTGTCTGGCCCCCCTAAGCCAGGCCTGTCCATGTGTCTGGCCCCCCTAAGCCGGGCCTGTCTGTGTGTCTGGCCCCCCTAAGCCAGGCCTGTCCGTGTGTCTGGCCCCCCCAAGCCGGGCCTGTCTGTGTGTTTGGCCCCCCTAAGCCAGGCCTGTCTGTGTGTCTGGCCCCCCTAAGCCGGGCCTGTCTGTGTGTCTGGCCCCCCTAAGCCAGGCCTGTCCGTGTGTCTGGCCCCCCTAAGCCGGGCCTGTCCGTGTGTCTGGCCCCCCCAAGCCAGGCCTGTCTGTGTGTCTGCCCCCCCTAAGCCAGGCCTGTCTGTGTGTCTGCCCACCCCTAAGCCAGGCCTGTCTGTGTGTCTGGCCCCCCCAAGCCGGGCCTCTCTGTGTGTCTGCCCACCCCTAAGCCAGGCCTGTCTGTGTGTCTGGCCCCCCCAAGCCGGGCCTCTCTGTGTGTCTGCCCCACCCCCAAGCCGGGCCTGTCTGTGTGTCTGCCCCCCCTAAGCCGGGCCTGTCTGTGTGTCTGCCCACCCCTAAGCCGGGCCTGTCTGTGTGTCTGGCCCCCCTACGCCGGGCCTGTCTGTGTGTCTGGCCCCCCTAAGCCGGGCCTGTCCGTGTGTCTGGCCCCCCCAAGCCAGGCCTGTCTGTGTGTCTGCCCCCCCCCCAAGCCGGGCCTGCCTGTGTGTCTGCCCACCCCTAAGCTGGGCCTGTCTGTGTGTCTGCCCACCCCTAAGCCGGGCCTCTCTGTGTGTCTGGCCCCCCTACGCCGGGCCTGTCTGTGTGTCTGGCCCCCCTAAGCCAGGCCTGTCTGTGTGTCTGGCCCCCCTAAGCCGGGCCTGTCTGTGTGTCTGGCCCCCCTACGCCGGGCCTGTCTGTGTGTCTGGCCCCCCTAAGCCGGGCCTGTCTGTGTGTCTGGCCCCCCTACGCCGGGCCTGTCTGTGTGTCTGCCCCACCCCAAGCCAGGCCTGTCTGTGTGTCTGCCCCCCTAAGCCGGGCCTGTCTGTGTGTCTGGCCCCCCTACGCCGGGCCTGTCTGTGTGTCTGGCCCCCCTAAGCCGGGCCTGTCTGTGTGTCTGGCCCCCCTACGCCGGGCCTGTCTGTGTGTCTGGCCCCCCTAAGCCGGGCCTGTCTGTGTGTCTGGCCACCCTAAGCCGGGCCTGTCTGTGTGTCTGGCCCCCCCCCAAGCCGGGCCTGTCCGTGTGTCTGGCCCCCCTAAGCCAGGCCTGTCTGTGTGTCTGCCCCCCCCCAAGCCAGGCCTGTCCGTGTGTCTGGCCCCCCTAAGCCAGGCCTGTCTGTGTGTCTGCCCCCCCCCCAAGCCGGGGCTGTCTGTGTGTCTGGCCCCCCTAAGCCAGGCCTGTCTGTGTGTCTGCCCCTCCCAAGCCAGGCCTGTCCGTGTGTCTGGCCCCCCTAAGCCAGGCCTGTCTGTGTGTCTGCCCCTCCCAAGCCAGGCCTGTCCGTGTGTCTGGCCCCCCTAAGCCAGGCCTGTCTGCTGGCTTCCTCAGCCACCCCTGTCTCGCACGCCCGCCCCTGCGGCGGGGGCCCCAGTCTCCGCCGGTTCCACGCTGGGCGGCGATATGGGCAGGGGAGCCCAGCGGGGCGGGTGGGGCCCGGGCATGGCCGCACACAGCAAAGCTCCTGAATTGAAACCACTGGCCCGGTTTGCCGGGGAGAGCCGCTCTCCCGGCCCCACGCCGCTGGCGAACCCCGGCCAGAGCGCGGGGCGAGTTCTGGGGACCGGACCCCGTCCCTGGGAGACCCCCGAGCCCCAGGCCCTGCCGCCTTTTGCGGGTTTTCCCCTCCTCCCCTGTGAGGGGGCGTCTGCCCTGCACTGGCCCTTTCAGGGTTAAAACCCAGCTTGGGGGGGGGGCGTGGAGCCCACAGCTGGGGCAGATACAGCCCATGAGGGCAGCAGGAGGGGCCTGGCTGCTGGGGAAGCTGGGACAGAGCGGGGGAGCTCCGGCCAGGCAAGCTCCCAGGCTGCAGGGGGGCAGCCAGGGCAGGCGAGGGCAGCAGGGGCACACCCCCTTGCCCATGCTGAGTGGCCATGTGGGGTGGCAGCTTGCCCCAGTGGCAGGGGCTAGAGAAGATGACTGGCTGTGGATCACTGAGGCAAGGTGGGCAGAGGGGGCTGGAGGTCTCTGAGGGGGGGGCACCGTGGCAGGGCAGTACCCGGGTGGGAGGGTGCTGCTGTCTGGGAGGGCCGTGGGTCCTGACGCAGGGTGGCGGAGCTGATAGCAGTGGGCGAGATGCCAGCCAGAAGGGGGCGCTCCAGGGCCGAAGTGCTAATTCCCAAAGCGACCAGCAGGTGATGCCGCAGCGGTGAGTCCCACTGTTACAGCCCCCCTTCCAATCAGCCCCCTCCCCCCACTTTATAGCAGTGGGGCGGACGCTCCTCCGGTCACACACACGCCCTGTGCTCCCTGCTGCTGCTTTGGGGCTGGATTTCACTGCCTGGCTGCCGGAGTCAGGGGCTGCCTGTGGCAACGTGAGGGTGGCTGAGTCATCTGTGGGACACAAGGGGACTCGCTCAGTGACAGTCTCAGTTGGGGATCTGGCGTTAGCCAAATTAAATTCATTGGAAGGAAGGGGGGCTTGTCCACACGGAGCCCGAGCCTGGAAAACGTTCCCATTCAAAGGGGTCACCGTTGCACCCTGGAAACAGCCCTCCGGAGCACGCAGAGGACACCCCATCTCTGAGGCCGTGAGTGTGTGTTTGGCTACGTCTACACTGCGATCCACTTGCAGAAGAGGAAATGCAAATAGAGCGCTCGTCTGCATTTCCTCTTCCCTTCCCTTTTGCGCAAGAGCCGTTCTTCCTCCTTTTTTGAACCATGGTTGCAACAGTGTTTTGTTCAATTCAGTGATGGCTCAGCCCTGCCTCCTGAAACTCCTGGGTCGCTCCCACTTCTCCCAGATCTGCCACGTCTCCTGCCAGCAGCTGGCTGGGAGGTAGGGTTGCCAGGTGTCCGGTATCTGCGCTCTTTGTCTGGTTAAAAAAAATCAGAGATGTCCGGTATTCTCTGATTTTTCCGGCTGCGCACCGGACGGAAGCCTAGTGGGAGCAGGGGGAGTGGCTGGGAGGCGGGGCCAAGATCGGCGCTTGGAGCCTGTGATTGCACAGAAGCCTGGCGGGAGCAGGGGGAGTGGCTGGGAGGCGGGGCCAGGATCGGCGCTAGGAGCCTGTGATTGCACAGAAGCCTGGCGGGAGCAGGGGGAGCAGCTGGGAGGCGGGGCCATGAGCGGCGCTAGGAGCCTGTGATTGCACAGAAGCCTGGGGGGGGGCGGGGGGAGTGGCTGGGAGGCGGGGCCACGAGCGGCGCTAGGAGCCTGTGATTGCACAGAAGCCTGGCGGGGGCGGGAGGAGTGGCTGGGAGGCGGGGCCATGAGCGGCGCTAGGAGCCTGTGATTGCACAGAAGCCTGGCGGGGGCGGGAGGAGTGGCTGGGAGGCGGGGCCAAGATCGGCGCTTGGAGCCTGTGATTGCACAGAAGCCTGGCGGGGGCGGGAGGAGTGGCTGGGAGGCGGGGCCAAGATCGGCGCTTGGAGCCTGTGATTGCACAGAAGCCTGGGGGGGGGCGGGAGGAGTGGCTGGGAGGCGGGGCCAGGATCGGCGCTAGGAGCCTGTGATTGCACAGAAGCCTGGGGGGGGCGGGAGGAGTGGCTGGGAGGCGGGGCCACGAGCGGCGCTAGGAGCCTGTGATTGCACAGAAGCCTGGCGGGGGCGGGGAGAGTGGCTGGGAGGCGGGGCCAAGATCGGCGCTTGGAGCCTGTGATTGCACAGAAGCCTGGCGGGGGCGGGGGGAGTGGCTGGGAGGCGGGGCCACGAGCGGCGCTAGGAGCCTGTGATTGCACAGAAGCCTGGGGGGGGCGGGGGGAGTGGCTGGGAGGCGGGGCCAGGATCGGCGCTAGGAGCCTGTGATTGCACAGAAGCCTGGGGTGGCGGGGGGAGTGGCTGGGAGGCGGGGCCAGGATCAGTGCTAGGAGCCTGTGATTGCACAGAAGCCTGGGGGGGGCGGGGGGAGTGGCTGGGAGGCGGGGCCAGGATCGGCGCTAGGAGCCTGTGATTGCACAGAAGCCTGGGGGGGGGCGGGGGGAGTGGCTGGGAGGCGGGGCCAGGATCAGCGCTAGGAGCCTGTGATTGCACAGAAGCCTGGGGGGGGGCGGGGGGAGTGGCTGGGAGGCGGGGCCAGGATCAGTGCTAGGAGCCTGTGATTGCACAGAAGCCTGGGGGGGGCGGGGGGAGTGGCTGGGAGGCGGGGCCAGGATCGGCGCTAGGAGCCTGTGATTGCACAGAAGCCTGGCGGGGGCGGGGGGAGTGGCTGGGAGGCGGGGCCAGGATCAGCGCTAGGAGCCTGTGATTGCACAGAAGCCTGGGGGGGGGGGCGGGGGGAGTGGCTGGGAGGCGGGGCCAGGATCGGCGCTAGGAGCCTGTGATTGCACAGAAGCCTGGCGGGGGCGGGGGGAGTGGCTGGGAGGCGGGGCCACGAGCGGCGCTAGGAGCCTGTGATTGCACAGAAGCCTGGGGTGGCGGGGGGAGTGGCTGGGAGGCGGGGCCAAGATCGGCGCTAGGAGCCTGTGATTGCACAGAAGCCTGGGGGGGGGGGCGGGGGGAGTGGCTGGGAGGCGGGGCCAGGATCGGCGCTAGGAGCCTGTGATTGCACAGAAGCCTGGGGGGGGGCGGGGGGAGTGGCTGGGACCACCAGCCACTCCCCCCGCCAAGCTTCTGCGCAATCACAGGCTCCCAGCGCCACTCATGGCCCCGCCTCCCAGCTGGGAGGCGGGCTTGCAATTGCCACTCTGGGCGCCCCAGAACGGGGGAGGAGGGGGGTGCCTTTTTTTTTTCTCGACCACAAAGTACCGTGTGTCCGGTATCTTTAGGGAGACCACCTGGCAACCCTACTGGGAAGCGTTAGAAAGGCCTGTGTGTATTTGGGGCTTCACCGTACTGGGAGCCTTTCAGCCCCAGGTGCTAGTGTACCCACCAGCTCACAATGGTGCAGATGCTTAGGGGCCAAGGATAATTTTTGTCAGGCCCAGTATAGACTTGTACGGCGGGCCCCACACATGTACCACCCTCCCTCAGGCCATGCATGAAACCTCATGAGCCCTGAAAAGTTTGTTTGAGTTCTGAAAGGCCTGTTGCAGATTCTACATTCCTGATAAAAGCCCCCTCCCCATGGCTATTTCTAATTACTATAACTCCCAGCCAGAGTTCTACAAGTTTGCTAATTAGCTTGTAAATTTTGGTCATTACAAAGATATTATATCCTGTGGATGTCTTGTTTTGGTTTTTTTGATTCTAATGGGCCTGTGTGACTGCAAACATTGTATAATTAAGCCAATTAATTGGAAAGCTTTGTTTTTCCAGCCTTTTTCATTGCAAAATAATTACCCCCCCCCCCCCCCTCCTCCCCAAGCAATTTCTCTTGCAATAGAGAAGACAGCAGAAAAGGACCTGGGGATTCCAGTGGATGAGAAGCTGGAGATGAGCCAACAGGGGACCCTTGTAGCCAAGCAGGCTAATGGCATATTAGGGTACATTAGGAGGAGCATTGCCAGCAGATCCAGGGACGTGATTATTCCCCTTTATTTGGCTCTGGGGAGGCCGCATCTGGAGTATTGTGTCCAGTTCTGGGCTCCCCACTCCAGAAAGGATGTGGCTGCATTGGACAGCCCAGCAGAGGCAATGGTTTGGGGGCTGGAGCACATGTGCTACGAGGGGAGGCTGAGGGATTTGGGCTTGTTCAGTCTGCAGAAGAGCAGAGTGAGGGGGGATTTGAGAGCAGCCTGCAACTCCCTGCAGGGGGGTTCCAAAGAGGCTGGCGAGAGGCTGTTCTCAGAGGGGGCAGATGGCAGCACAAGGAGCAATGGGCTCAAGTTGCAGCGGGGGAGGTCTAGGGTGCATGTTAGGAAAACCTATTTCCCTAGGAGAGATGGGTTCCTGAGGGAGGGGTGGAATCTCCATCCCTAGGGGTGTCTAAGTCCCGGCCTGACCAAGCCCTGGCTGGGCTGATTGAGTTGGGTTGGTCCTGCTTTGGGCGGGGGGTTGGACTCGATGTTCCTGAGGTCTCTGCCCGCCCAAGGGTTCCATGATTCTGGAGTGAGGTGGCTTAACCGTGCTTGCCCCATTGCAGAACGCCCGCAGTGTTTGCTGCGTGTGAGCTTGCCGAACCTCCTTCCGGCTTCTGCCCCCGTCACTGGCAGTGTGCGAAACGCTCACAGGGCTCTGCACATGTCATTGTTCTCGCGTGGTGGTGTTTTGTTGGTTTGTTTGTAGATCTCCTGTAGCAAGAGAAGTGGGGGTTGCTCATCTTCCTTCCCAAAAGTTGACTGGCAGATGGTTTTCAGGTGCAATATTTCACGGGGGAAATTCTCCGCAAGCTCTGCAGGCCGCTTGCAAAGGCGATGTTGAGACGCTCCTCCCACGTTCCCTGAGGACTGGTCTGTCGCGTCGAGGCACCGGTTGGCATCTCCGCTACCTGTTCCCCTTTACAACCGCAGCGTACAACCCAAGATGCCTTCTCTCAATGTTAGCGGTGTCGCCGTCTGTGTTGTGAGCTACAAATCGCAACAGCAACACAGGGTGTTCCCCGGGAGAGGGCTCTCAGATGATAGAGCAACAAAAGTCACCTGTCCAAGTTTTCTCTCCTAGGGATGCGGGGCCGCGTGGAGCAAGAAATAAGGTCACATCCCACAATCTTTCCAATAAGGCAATGCAGAAACCGGCTGGGGAACGTTTTAACTTGCCTGGACAGTCCTTCATGGATCTGTCACTGTATTGTTTCAAACCAATTTCAGAAGTCAGCTGGACTGGGAAGCTACAGAACCTGATTTCACTGACAAGTGTGATTCCTACAACAGAAGGCTGAACAAAGACATTGGCTGAATGGCCCGCTACAGTCCGCATCCTAATGACATCAAAACCAAACAAAGGGGACTTAGAATGGGTACTAAGTGCTCTTACCAGCTTCATTTAGCATGGACACTCTTAATTGACAATTTCCCCCTTTTTTCCCCCTTTTTCCTTCTCTCCCCCATCCCCTCTCTGTGCTATTTATTTGAAAACTGGACCCCTTAAACTCCATTCATCTGAAGAAGTGGGGTGTGCCCATGAAAGCTCACGATACCATCGACATGTTTTGTTCGTCTCTAAGGTGCTGCAGAACTGTTTGTTTAAGTTTTTCCAGTTGCACGCTAACACGCTCCCCCTCTGAGGCTCTGTCTACACTGGCGTGATCTTGCGCCAGAAGTATGCAAATGAGGCTAAGCGTGGAATATCACCGAGCCTCATTTGCATATCTGAGCCTCCATTTTTGAGGAAGAGGCTCTTGCGCCAGGAGGAGCTGTCTACACGGCCCCTTCTTGCGCAAGAAAAGCCCTCTTGCGCAACGCCGCTACGCTGATTATTTTCAGGAATATCAGCGTTGCGCAGGCGGGGTTTTCTTGCGCAAGAAGGGGCAGTGTAGACAGCTCCTTCTGGCGCAAGAGCCTCTTCTGCAAAAATGGCGGCTCATTAGATATGCAAATGAGGCTCGGCGATATTCCACGCTTAGCCTCATTTGCATACTTCTGGCGCAAGATCGCGCCAGTGTAGACATAGCCTGAGTGTTTCCATCTTGCACCTTCTGTTAACGTGGGTTTGAGTCTCGCTGTCCGCTCCGTGTCCCCTCAGTTCCATGCTCAGGAAGGGGAGTGCATACTGTGGGGGAAAAAATGCCGTAATCGGTGAGAACCCTTCTGTTCTTTTGCCAACACACTGCCTTGTTCCTGGCTCTCTGCGGGAAACAGCCGCCGTGGAAACCCATGCAGTGCTGGCTTGGTAGCACTTCAAATTAGGGCTGTCCAATCCCGTTTCAGCAGTTGAGTGGTTAAACGTTGTTTAACGGGTTAACCACTTAAATGGGAGCAGGTGGGGGCCCTTGGAGAGCCCTTCCCCTCCCCCACAGTGGCCAGGGGCTGGAGTGTCCCCCACCTGCAGGGGCCCCACTGGGCTATTGCAGCCCCTTGCCCATGTCAGGCAGGGGGCTGCTGCAGCCGTCAGTTAATTGTATCCGGTTAGTGTCACCCGGTAAGGTTGATGCTAACGGTGTAACCACTCACACCTGCTCCGAACAAGCCAGGCTCTTGGGATCCTTCCCTCTTGCTGCTGAGGAGAAATTCAGGACCACGCTGCCCATCTGCATCTTTTGGTGCCGGCTTCCGCGTTTCTGCAAACGCCAGGCTGCCGGACAGAAGCGCCGTGTGCCGGTGAGAGTCTGGTACGTTGGCAGGCCCCAGGCTGGGTCTTTGGTCCTGCCGGGAGGGCAGGGGACTGAACTCGGTGACTCTCCAGGTCCCTGCCGGTTCCAGCTTGCTAGGATTCTAGGAGAGACAAGAACCGGACAGGGTCGCACGCCCTCTCCTGCTCCCGGCAGGCCTGAACGTGGTGTCGCCAGTGGGGACGCCCCCGCCAGCAGGACTGAGGGATGGTGCTGTGAGCCCCTGCAGGGCATGTCTGCACTCACGCTCTGATGCCCAGCATGGGCTCCTGCCCCGCTGGTCCAGCTAAACACGCCCGTGCAGCTGCAGCTGTGCTGGCAACGGGATGGTTAGTACGGCCTGTGCGCCCCTCTCTGAAAGCCAGCGATGTGCTGCAGGGGGCTGGTCCCCCCGCCGTCTGCCCCACCGTGCCCTGTCCAGGACCCTCACCAGCTCAGGTGTCTAGAGCCGTCCGGTCTCACACCTCCCGCTTCGGCCCTGACGTACCCGCTGCCTTCCGTCTGCCCACTAGATGGCAAACCCGCCCTGCGGCTGCCTGCAGCCAGCGGCCCTGGCCAAGAGCAGGCCACCGAGGAAATGCTCCTGGCGGAAAAGTTGTTCAAGCGGCTCAGAGAAAACCCTCTTCGGCTGAACGCCACGACGTGGCCACAGACTCCAGCCGGGTCTAGCGCGGGGCCCGGGCGCTCGGTGCTGGTTTACCACGCGCGAAACCCCAAGTAGCAGGCAGGCGCGACTGAGGCAGTAACGCTGCCAGAGATGGGCCATAAATAGCTCTGATTAGAGCACCCGGAGCACCTTGGACTCTGGCTCACAGCCTGAGCTAAACCTGGAAGCTTTGATGAGACTTGGCCACGTTCCCGTCCCTTTGCATTTGCGGTGTGCGTGGCGCTGCAGGGCAGCCCGGTCCCATGGCGTGGGCAGTGGGGCCAGCCACGGGGAGAGATTTTCATCCGTGGGCACACGTCTCCTTGCGTGCACGGAGACTCCCATGTGCAGCACCACACAGGCCGGCGTGTGTGCATGCAAATCGGGGGGGTGCACACACCTCAGAAGTGTGTGCATGCAATCAGAGAGGTGTGTGGCCCTCAGAAGCGTGAACGCACGTGAGGGCTGTATGCAGCTCACAAGCATGCACACACCGTCAGAGCTGCACACCCCTGAGAAGTGTGCTCACTCAATTGGGGGCACACATCTCAGAAGTGCGTGCACACAATCAGGGCACACCTCTCAGGGCACACCCCACTTGGGGGTTGTGTGGGTTACACATGCACCTCACAAGCATGCGCACACACAAGCACATGCTCCTCAGAAGTGTGCACACAGTCGGGGGCACACATCTCGGAAGTGTGCATACACAGTTGGGGGTCACACATCTCAGTAGTGTGCATGGGGGGTGCAGGTCCCTCACGAGCATGCACACACACAAGTGCGCACCCCTCAGAAGCATGCACACGCACTCAGGGGAGCACACGCCTGCCCCAGAAGGCCTGATCATTTCACACCTATGTCCAGACTTGCCTTTGTTTACCCTCCCCCTCCCCCACTCCAGGCAGCTCCGCCATCCCTGGCACGGAGCATGTCTTTCTGTGAAGTCACATTTGTTGACACCCTCCCCTCCAGCTTGCTCCTTCCCGCTGCCTCCGTAACCAGGCTGTGCCGCCCGTGACTAGCGCGTTTCAGTGTCATGGAGCCAAATCGAGCCAACGCGGAGCTGTGGCCCATGGGTGGGGACCCTGCTTTGCTAGAGCTTCGTACGCACTCCGGGCCGGAGATCTGCCCTGGGTCACGAGTGCCTGGCTGGGCTGAGCCTGGGGCGTTTGTTTCTCAGCTGGAGTTCGTCCTGTTTAGAGAATTCTCCAGTTCATCCGCTCGGGGCCCGGGCCCCAGGAGGTGTGACCCACCACGGTCTCCGTCGTGTGCCTGGCCACCTGCAGCTACAGCCGCCAATGCTGCCCGGGGACGGAGAACTACAGGACCGAAGAGACACCGCAGAACCGGGGTGCAAGGCGTGTCTCACAGGTCCCCCGGATCGTCCCGTCGGGGGCTGGATTTCCAGAGGCACCAGTCACAGAGCGCTCGTGGGTTTGGGTTTCTGAAGAGCCAGGAATCCCTTTCCTGAGCAACGCGAGCACCCAGCTCCGGGATGGGACCCCGTTGCTGCTTAGCAACGCTCCGGGATGGGACCCCGTTGCTGCTTAGCGACGCTCCGGGATGGGACCCCGTTGCTGCTTAGCAACGCTCCGGGATGGGACCCCGTTGCTGCTTAGCAACACACGGCAACACTCCGGGATGGGACCCCGTTGCTGCTTAGCAACGCTCCGGGATGGGACCCCGTTGCTGCTTAGCAACACACGGCAACACTCCGGGATGGGACCCCGTTGCTGCTTAGCAACACACGGCAACACTCCGGGATGGGACCCCGTTGCTGCTTAGCAACACACGGCAACACTCCGGGATGGGACCCCATTGCTGCTTAGCAACGCACGGCAACACTCCGGGAGGGGGCCCCGTTGCCACTTACCGACGCACGGCAATGCTCCGGGATGGGACCCCGTGCCGCTTAGCAACGCTCCGGGATGGGACCCCGTGCCACTTAGCAACGCTCCGGGATGGGACCCCGTGCCACTTAGCAACGCTCCGGGATGGGACCCGTGCCACTTAGCAATGCTCCGGGATGGGACCCCGTGCCGCTTAGCAACGCTCCGGGATGGGACCCCGTGCCACTTAGCAATGCTCCGGGATGGGACCCCGTGCCGCTTAGCAACGCTCCGGGATGGGACCCCGTGCCGCTTAGCAATGCTCCGGGATGGGACCCCGTGCCACTTAGCAACACACGGCAACACTGGGGGGCTGGGGGATTCTCTCCCAATGAACCGGCAGAGGGGGTTTCAGGCCCTGGGCTGACGCAGCATCTGCCTTCCGGGATAAGAGCGTGGCCTCCTGTGCGGCGAGCGGCGCCTCACGCCAAGGCACAGCCCCTGGCAGCGAGGGAGAGCCAGGCTGCGCCTTCGAAGCGCTGCCCGGGGCCGGCTCGTGTGAGCGAATACCCCCCGCGCCGTTCCTCCCAGCGCAGCCCCCTTGCGGCACAGCTGGGGGGCTCTGCCGGCAGCCGGGGCTGGGACGCGTCCGAGGCTCAAGTCTTCGCCTGGGCCGTTTCCGGCGGCAGGCAGGTCCTTGGCACCGCAGTGCCCCGAGCGGGAAGGCTGGCGAGCGGCGCTTCCGCTAGAGAGGCCCCTGCGGCCGCAGGACGGCTCCTTCCCCGCGGGAAGTCCCCGCTCCTTATTGTAAACGGGAGGAAGGGGCCGGGCGGCCGGGGAACAGAAACTGACTCGCAGGCGGGATTCAGACTGAAACTTAGCGCGGCTCGGCCCTGGCAGCCGGCCCGGAGAGCGTCGACTCTGCAGCCAGCCCAGCCTCGGACGAGGCGCAGCCGGGAACAGCGCGGGCTGGGCCCCCTGGCCCCCCACAGACCTCCGCCAGCTCCCTACGAACCCGTGCCGGTGGAGGGGGGCAGCCCCCCAGCGCAAAGCCTGGCCTGGCAGTGCTCAGGGGTCCGACGTGCCCCCCTCCGACGGGAAAGCAACCCCCCCGAGCCGGCGAAGGGACAGGAGACTGGCCAGCAGCCCCCGGGTTTTCACTGCTGCGGGCCCCTTCAGCCATGGCCCACAAAGGTCCGAGTCTAACGGCAGGGCCCCGGCAGCCTCCGGCGGCTTGGAACCGGGACTCCCAGCCTCCCCTCCCGCAGGGGCCACGGGCGCTCCTGAAACAGCTGCTGCGGCCCAGCCCCGCGGTGGCTGCGTGGCAGTGGCAGTGGCGGGGGGAGGGGAGTTGGGAGAGGCCACATGGCGCCATTCGTGTGCGTGCGTCTGACCGCGTGTACCGCGCAGCCGGGATCCCTGGGCCGTGGGGTCCCGGCGCGCCCTGCCCTTGGCCAGTGGGCGGGCATGGCCTCCCTCCACGGCTCGCAGAGGCTGGGCCAGACCAGGGCACCGCGGCCTTGGCGGAGCTGCACCCCTCTTGGGTCTCTCACTGTGGGGTGGGGCCAGAGCCTGGAGCCCAGGGCAGGCGCCCGAAGGGGGGGGCTGTGGGGCTGCTCGCCGCTAGGTCCCGGGTTCGGGTGCACCCCAGGGGGCTGGGGGCAGGCGGCGTTATCAGCAGGAGCTGGCCCAGTGGCCTGCGTGCCGTGGGTTTGCTGAGGTCTCCTTTCCCAGTGCGCGCTAGCCAGCCCCCCACCCTGCACAGGGAAGCCCGGGACTGGGCAGAGTGAGAATGAACTCTCCTCTCTGTCCTCCCGGATAGGACCGGGGAAAGCATGTGCGCGCAGGTACATGTGTGTGCGCTTGCATGTCTGTGAGCACATTCATGTGTGTGTGCTTGTGCGTGCACATGTGTTTATGTGCGTGTGTGTGTGCAGGTGCATGTGCTCGTGTGTGTGCATGTGTGCACGCTTGCATGTCTGTGAGCACATTCATGTGCGTGTGCTTGTGTGTGCACATGTGTTTATGTGCGTGTGTGTGTGTGTGAGTGCAGGTGTATGTGCTCGTGTGTGTGCATGTGTGCATGCTTGCATGTCTGTGAGCACATTCATGTGTGTGTGCTTGTGTGTGCACATGTGTTTATGTGCGTGTGTGTGTGAGTGCAGGTGCATGTGCTCGTGTGTGTGCATGTGTGCATGCTTGCATGTCTGTGAGCACATTCGTGTGTGTGCTTGTGTGTGCACATGTGTTTATGTGTGTGTGTGTGTGAGTGCAGATGCATGTGCTCGTGTGTGTGCATGTGTGCATGCTTGCATGTCTGTGAGCACATTCATGCGTGCATGCACAGGTGCAGAGGGAGCAAGAGCAAAATCCTGCAGTAGGGAGGGGTAGACTGGCCGGCCTGTGCGGCCCTTCTCACCCTGGGCTCCGTGGCTCTAACCCCAGCTGGCATGGCCCTGCCTCGCCTCGGGTGGCCAGATGGTTTCAACGAACCCACCGGACACACCGGCCATTCCATCCCAAGCGACGCTGCATCGGAGATAGCAGCACCGGACAGTTCGACTTTCTCAGTTTGCTTCCCGGACAGAAAGCTCAAATACTGGACTGTGCGGTTCAGATCAGACCCCGGCGGCCCTCGCCTCCCCCCGGGGTGAACGAGGGAAGCAAGCGGGAGTCTCACGCTACCGCAAGGCCCCGTCTCCTCTCCTGAGTTCCCCATCCCTCGGCGGATTCTGATCTGACTCAGAGCGGGCCTCTTCCTGCCGTTCACGATCGCTCTTGAGTCTCTGGGGCAGGAGCACGGTTGCAAGATACTTTCACCCAAAATCCCAGACAGGGCGGGGCAAATTGGTTGAGCAAAAAAAAAAAAAAAGGGGGGGGGACCAAACTTGTTGGGGGGGGAAGGTCACTGCGCCTTTAAATCTCCCCACTCCCCCGACGTAGTAGGGCAAGAATATCCGCACCAGCCTCCGACCAAAAAACACAGAAAATCCTGGTATTTTCTGGGGGGGTTTTACTGGACAAGGGCCACAAATACCACACTGTCCAGTGAAAACCGGACACCTGGCGACCCTAGGCAGGAGCCCAGATCCCATGGTGAGGGGCAGCAGGCACCCTCAGACAGACAGCTGTGCTTAGCTGAGAGGTTTCCAGGCTGGCTTGATGGTCCAGGCCCCGCAGCGACGCAGGAGCCTCTTACGCCATCGCTCCTCAGCCGCCAGTTGGAGAGGCAATGAGTGGCAGCCACGCAGCAGAGTTCCGGGCAGCGGTCCCCTAAGAACCAGGCGGAGCCCCACCGCGGCCTCTCCCAGGGATCCCTGCACAGCCATCAGATGGGCACAGCTCGACTGGCCACTGACCTAGGCTGGATTAGAACCGGTGACCTCGTTTGAGCTGCCAGTGGTGATCTGCCGTGGGACCCCCGGGGCACAAACGCTGGAGTCACAGAATCCTAGAGCACTGGAACTGGCAGGGACCTCGAGAGTCGTCGAGTCCAGTCCCCTGCCCTCCCGGCAGGACCAAGCACCGGCTAGACTCTAGACCATCCCTGGCCGGCGTCTGTCCAACCTGCTCTTCAATATCCCCAGTGATGGAGATTCCACAACCTCCCTGGGCAATTTATTGCAGTGTCTCACCACCCTGACAGGTGGGAAGTTTTTCCTAATGTCCAACCTAAACCTCCCTCGCTGCAGTTTAAGCCCATTGCTTCTTGTCCTGTCCTCAGAGGCCAAGGAGAACAATTTGTCTCCCTCCTCCTTATGACTCCTTATGATGGAAGGTCCCAAGTGCTCTTAGCATGCCGGTCTCGGCCGGGTGGCCGGGTTCATCTGCAGCTTTAAAAGAACCACAAGCAGTCCTGTAGCACCTTAGGGTCTGTCTACACTACCACCCTAGTTCGAATGAGGGTGGCTAACGTAGGCATTTGAAGTTGCAAATGAAGCCCGGGATTTGAATTTCCCGGGCTTCATTTGCATCTTGCCGGGCGCCGCCATTTTTAAATCCCCCTTAGTGCGGACTCTGTGCCCGCGGCTACACGTGGCACGCAGTAGGTAGTTCGAATTAGGCTCTCTAATCCGAACTACCATTACTCCTCGTGGAACGAGGCGTACAGGTAGTTCGGAATAGGAAGCCTAATCCGAACTATCTAGTCCGTGCCGCGTGTAGCCGCGGGCACAGAGTCCGCACTAAGGGGGATTTAAAAATGGCGGCGCCCGGCAACATGCAAATGAAGCCCGGAATATTTAAATCCTGGGCTTCATTTGCAAGTTCGTATGACTTCATTAACCACCCTCGTTCGAACTAGGGTGATAGTGTAGACATACCCGAAGAGACTCAGGTGTCATCAAGTCCAGCCCCCTGCTCAAGGCAGGACCAATCCCAACTCAATCAACCCGGCCAGGGCTTTGTCAAGTCGAGACTTAAACACCTCTAGGGATGGAGACTCCACCCCCTCCCTAGGGAACCCAGCCCAGGGCTTCCCCACCCTCCTAATGAAATAGTTTTCCCTAATATCCAACCTGGACCTCTCCCACCACAACTTGAGCCCATTGCTCCTTGTTCTGCCGCCTGCCCCCACTGAGAACAGCCTCTCTCCAGCCTCTTTGGACCCCCCTTCAGGGAGTTGAAGGCTGCTCTCAAATCCCCCCTCGCTCTGCTCATCTGCAGACTAAACAGACCCAAGTCCCTCAGCCTCTCCTTGCAGGTCATGTGCTCCAGCCCCCTAATCATTTTGGTAAATGGCGGGGGAGGCAGAAGGATCCGGCTGCCCAGCGGCCCCACTTCAGAAACCACCTTCCCAAGGGGGCCGGTTTCCCTGGCCCCGCTTTGACCTCCACGACTGTTCCTGCCACGGGTCATTACCTCCGATTTTCTGTTCCCGTGGCACCGCGAACCCCCGCCCCTCTGCAGCCCCACAGCGGGGGGCAGGCCCTGCCCTGAGGCGCTTCCCGTCCGGCAAAGAGGAGACTAGAAACGTTCTCCCTGTGGACGCTAGGGAAGAGACGAGGCGACAGGGCCAGGAATGGAACCAAGGTTCAAGTCTGGAAACCCAGCCTGGCTCTCTGGCAGAGTCTAGAACAGGCGCCGGGCAGGAATCCGCAAGTACAGCCCCCTCCCCGTGCTGGGCTGTGCCTGTGTGTGCATGGGCAGCTGCCTCGTGCTTTTGGGGGCTGACATCATGAGAGCCCAGGGCCGGCCAGGCAGGGACTGCGCTTGCTCGGGGCCACCAAGGAGGCTGGGATGGGTCAGAGCTCGGCCGCCTTTCGAGAGAATCAAACCGTCCCTTCGAGCGCCCAGGGTGACAGGCGCTGCTGGGAGGTGCCAGGGCTGTGCCAGAGGAGCTGGTCGGAACGGCCCCTTCCGGCTGCGGCATCGACACGTAGGCGCCTCGCTCGGCCCGGCCCACGCCAGTCCCCGCGCTCGGAGTGGGCAGAGAACGAGGAGCCTCCAGCCGACGCCAAACAGAAGGCAGGAAGCTGCAGAACAAGCCGTGTTCAGCCCCGCACGGCCCCAGCAGAGGCAGCTGCAGTGGGACCTGGCCTGGCCTGGCCCCGGGGCCCCGTTCGGCTCAGGCGCCGAGTGTCTCCCCTCCGGGGTGAGCTGGTTGGACTTCCCGGGGTTCAGCTCCAGGCTGGGCTCGGTGAAGGACGGGTGCCCACCGTGCCGCCAGGAGGCAGGAGAGCTTTGAGTTCTGCCCCCCAAACGCAGGGAGAAAGCACCGTTCTGGGGACTTCCAGGGGGTCTCAGCGTGGCTGGGCCCGGGTGTTACCTCGCTGTCCCCAGGCCACGATGCCTCATAACCAGCAAACTCCACTTCTGGCAGCTCTCCTGGGCCGCTCTGCACTGGAACGGCTGCCCGGGGATGGAACCAGCGCTCCCTAGGCGTAGGGTGGGGGCTACCCCAGCCTCACCTCCCCCCTGACCTCGGCTCCCTGTTGTAGTGATTTGGGGGCCTTGACAAGGTAATTCCCCCCCACCCCATAGACGTGCTTCTATGTTTCCTGCCTCAACTGTGAGCTCTCGGACGGCAGGGCTGTGGTTTCTTCTGGGCCTCGTCCGGCCTCGGCACAACACACCGGATTGGCAGCCCTTGTGCAGGAAGCAGGTGTGATGCTGGCAGACCAGATGCCAGCTCATGCCAAAACGCTGCAGAACAAGCCTCCTCGAATGTTTGCGAATGCACGTCTGGGAGCCAGCCCCATCGACTGGCTGGTGCGTCAGCAGAGATCAAAGGGATGGCTGGACAGAGCGCATCTGAGGTTTGAACTTCGTGAAAACTACTGGGATGCCACATGTGTTGTTTTCATGTATCTGTGTCCTGTTACGAAGGAGGGGCACACATCTGCATGGTGCACACCCTTGTAACTGAATAGCCCCACGGACGAGAGAGAAGCCTTCTGGAAGGCAGATGAAGAAGGCGATTGCAGAGCTGAAGTCGAAATAGCTTAATTTGGCTTTTGGCGCTGTCTACACAGCAGGAAGTCGAAGAAAGAAAACTCTTCCTTTGACTTCCTTACTCTTCATGAAATGGAGTCAGAGTAAGAAGTCCTTCAGCGCGACGTTATTTCGAAATAAAGGCATGTCATGTAGACACACAGACTGTGTCTACACTGGGCCACTTATTCCGGAAAATCAGCCGCTTTTCCGGAATAAGCTGCGAGCTGTCTACACTGGCCCTTGAATTTCCGGAAAAGCAACGATGCTCTACTGTACAAAATCAACCGCTATTCCAGAAAAACTATTCTGCTCCCGCTCGGGCATAAGTCCTTATTCTGGAACACTGTTCCGGAAAAGGGCCAGTGTAGACAGCCCAGTAGTCTTTTCCGGAAAAAAGCCCCGATCGCGAAAATGGCAATCGGGGCTCTTTTCCGGAAAAGCGCGTCTACATTGGCCACAGACGCTTTTCCGGAAAAGCAGCCTGCCAATGTAGATGTTCCTTTTCTGGAAAAACTGAAAACGGAATAGTATTCCGTTTTAAGCAGTTCCGGAAATTCATGCCAGTGTAGACACAGCCACACTATGTTATTTCGGAATAATGTCAGCTATTCCGAAATAACGCTGCTGTGTAGACGTACCTTTATAGGAAAGGTACCAGATGCAAAACGGAGAGCCCCACGGAAAACTGGGTACCTGAGAAGACTTCTGTGGGACTGGAAGTTTATTACATGACTCACCATTTGGAGTTACAAACTGCGACTTACTTGTGTATGTGTTTTATCTGCTTTAACTTCTCAGGAGCTCTCATTGCTTTTTCTAGCTAATAGACCCCACAACGTTCTCTGTAGAGTCGGCTGCCAGCTTTGTCTTTGGTGTGAGACTGAGGACACCAGTGGATCTGGGTTAAGTGACTCATCTCGGGACTGGGAGCAATCTACGTGGGGTGTGATTTTTGGTGTAAGTGACCATTACCACTAAGTCCAGCTTAACAGCAAAGTCTAAGGCGACTGTCTGTGACTAAGACTGGTCTAATGACCTAGGCATCCTCGTTTGCTACTGGCTTGGTGATATCTAACTCTAGAACATTGTCCCAGACTGGACTTGATGGCCTCTCAAGGTCCCTTCCAGTTCTAGTGCTCTAGGATTATCCTGTAGGAGGAAAACCTCCGACCAGCAAGAGAAAGCTGTCCTCAGGAACTAAAACCCGGTGTCCCAGAGGCCCGCAGCTCTGGACACGGCACAGGAACTGGCCTGATCGCAACTCCTAGAGGCCCAGAAAGAACGTGAGCACGAAATAACGGTGTCAGAGCTGTGGATCAGGGAAACTGAGGCAGAGGAGTGCGCCTCCTGAAGAGTCATGGAACACGTGGCAGCTGTCAAAGCCGGCGCCGGAATGGAGGGAAAAGCCCACCCAAGCTGCCCGGAACAGCTGGCAGCTGAGGGGAGGAGACGCGCACTGCAGCTCCAAATCCCGGAACAGCCTCCGGCTGAGAGCCCGAGTCATCTCACACAGGACGGGGGAGAGAGCCCGGCTTAGCAAGAGCCTGTCTGCTCGGAGGCGTCCCGCCCCGCTTGGAGAGACGTGTGCAACCCGGGAGATTCTAGAGGGTAAATGGGTGCCCATCCTATCAGCCGGCCCGACTGGGGACCCCGGGCCCGTCGCGCATGCTGGGGAGGAGGCTGAGGCGAAGGGGTACCGGAGATGTCCAGAAAATGTTCTGCAAGGTCCCAGATCACCCCGGGTCTGGCGACCGACGGCTTCCCGTCCCGGTCCCTCGTGGGGCGTATGTGGCTGCAACGGGCCACGCGAGAGAAAACGGGGTCGCAGCCACATACGCCCACGAGGGACCGGGACGGGAAGCCGTTAGATTTGATGGCCCAGGAGCAGTTGTTGTGGGCAGTCGCAGAGGAGGTAACAGTGGCCCTCTGTGGCAAAACCCCCCCCCCCCCCCCCCCGGCAGCTTTGGAGGCAGCTAAATTGCTGATGAATCCGTTGAACTAAGGGGTCTGGAGGGACACACCACAATCCCCCTAAGCCCAGGTTAAGAGGGAGGCGGGTTCTAGGAATAAATGCCCCCCCCCAACTTTGTTACAAAACCTCCAAGGACCCCTGATTCTCAGCCCTCTCGTCCTGAGGGGGGGGCAGGCACCACGAGGCTCTTGGCCACGGAAAACCATCTCGCCCCAAACGTAATGTCCCCAGTCTGCATCCGCCACCCCCACCGTAAATGCCAGGCTGCCCCTGGGTCCCAGAGGGGACCGGCCCCACGCTCCAGACCAGGCTCCAGTCTTGGGTCTGTGCTTCCGTGTCCCGAACTTGGGAAGCGTCTCTTAGCCGCAGCTCTCGCTCCCGGGACGCGCCGGCGCAACGCTGCCGCCCCTGCGAGACACGCTGCTTCGGTCTCCGCGGCGAAGGCGACGCCGGGCCAGTGTCGACAGGGAGAGGCGTGCCTCGACGGCCCCTCCGAAGCCGTCCCACAGGGCCCCACACGGACACGCGCGGGCGGCTGGAAAGAGTTCGTGGAACGTTAAAAGCCATGCTAAAAACGTGCAGGCCCAGGCGTGAGAGCGGCTGGGATGTGTTTCTCCCACACCCTCTGTCTGCGTACAGACACATTTCTCCACAATCTACGGGCTGGATATGCTGTGGGGGGTGGGGGGACCCCTAGATTAGATCTGAGACTCTTAGGAGAGTAGTACAGGTCGGACCTCTCTAGTCCGGCACTTGTGGACCAGACCCGTCCTGGATGATGGATTTTGATGGACCAGGGGAGGTCATCTTTGGCGCCCCTGCTACTGGCACCCCCCAGCCCTGGACTGGCCACCAGCCTCGCTGCCCCGCTGGTCCCCCCACCCATTTCCTGGCTATGCCAGGCAGCCCCGCTGGGTTGTTCCTGGTAGCCCAGCTGTGACACTGGGCTACCAGGATGGGGGTCGGTTTCTAGTGGAGTGCCCCAAGGTTCAGTTCTAGGACCGGTTTTGTTCAACATCTTTATTAATGACCTGGCCGAGGGGGTGGATTGCACCCTCAGCAAGTTTGCGGATGACACTAAGCTGGGGGGAGAGGTAGATACGCTTGAGGGCAGAGATAGGGTCCAGAGTGACTTAGACAAATTGGAGGATTGGGCCACAAGAAATCTGATGAGGTTCAACAAGGACAAGTGTAGAGTCCTGCACTTGGGACGGAAGAATCCCAAGCATAGTTACAAGCTGGGGACCAACCGGTTAAGTAGTAGTTCTGCAGAAAAGGGCCTGGGGGTTACAGTGGATGAGAAGCTGGAGATGAGTCAACAGGGGCCCTTGTAGCCAAGAAGGCTAATGGCGTATTAGGTTGCATTAAGAGGAGCATTGCCAGCAGATCCAGAGATGTCATTATTCCCCTTTATTCGGCTTTGGTGAGGCCGCATCTGGAGTGTTGTGTCCAGTTCTGGGCCCCCCACTACAGAAAGGATGTGGACGCATTGGAGAGGGTGCAGCGGAGGGCGACCAGAATGATTAGGGGGTTGGAGCATATGACCTATGAGGAGAGGCTGAGGGACTTGGGTCTGTTTAGTCTGCAGAAGCGAAGAGTGAGGGGGGATTTGAGAGCAGCTTGCGACTCCCTGCAGGGGGGTTCCAAAGAGGCTGGAGAGAGGCTGTTCTCAGTAGTGACAGATGGCAGAACAAGGAGCAATGGTCTCAAGTTGTGGTGGGAGAGGTCCAGGTTGGATATTAGGAAAAACTATTTCCCTAGGCGGGTGGTGAAGCGCTGGGCTGGGTTCCCTAGGGAAGTAGTGGAGTCTCCATCCCTAGAGGTGTTTCAGTCTCAGCTTGACAAAGCCCTGGCCGGGTTGATTGAGTTGGGATTGGTCCTGCCTAGAGCAGGGGGCTGGACTTGACCTTCTGAGGTCTCTTCCAGTTCTATGATTCTATGATTCTATGATGCGCCAGGCAACGCAGCTGCAGGGACCCCAGCCGCCAGCTCTCCACCGGGACTCTCTGGTCCTGAAACATCCTTGGTCCGGCCAGATCGCAGGTGTTGCCGGATCAGGGAGTCCTGGTTTATGAGGTTCAGCCTGCACAGAGAAAACAAGACAGCCCAAAGGGGAGCATGCCACTTGTTTTGAGGAGAATGGACAGGTTATGATGAATTTAGTGCAAGAGAACCTGGAAAAAAAGTCAGGAAACGAAAGTTTCGTAAGATCAGCCTCCAGCAGGAAGATTGTTTCCAGCTTGGTCTCTCTTGTTCACCAGTCTGGACGTTGCTGGAGCACGCAGGGACAGGAGGGGATGAATAATACCTTGCAAGCAAACACCTGCCATAAGAGATTGTCGTAAGGGGGAGCCGGGTGGATTTGCTCTCAGAGCTCGCACCGCTTTCCTGGGCCATCTTCATTTCCTTGGGGCGAGGGGGGTTCACGGCTATTTTGGGGCTGTCGGCGCCCCGCTCCCTTTTTATTTGTCCATCGCTCTTCGTTCTCCACAGCGACGGCGCCGATTCGGAGCCTGGTGGAAGCGTCCTTCCCGGAGCCCTGGTCAGAGCTGCCTGCCTGCCTCCGCGGGCACATCTGCCCCCCACTTGCCTGGTGGGTCCTAGAGCTGGCCCCCGGCCCCCGGGGCAGTGGGGGTTCCCCCAGAGCTGGCCCCCGGCCCCCGGGGCAGTGGGAGTTCCCCCAGAGCTGGCCCCCAGCCCCCAGGGCAGTGGGGGTTCCCCCAGAGCTGACCCCCGGCCCCTGGCCCCTGGGGCAGCATGAGATCCCCCAGAGCCGGCCCTTAGCCCCTGGGGCAGCGCGAGGTCCCCCAGAGACGCAGCGCGAGTTCCGCGGCTCCGCCTGGCGCCCCACCAAGGGGTTAAGCGCTAGCTGCTCTCCTCGGCTTCTTGTCGAAAGGCCCCAGGGACAAGCCGCTCCTTGTTCGGCACCGGGCCAGGCCGGCAGAGCAGCATGGTCAATAGTTTAATCGTCACCACGGAGCGGTGGGCCAGGGACTTTCCGCCGCCTGCCACTGCACCCAGGAAATCGAGTGCAGCAGCGCTCGGCTGGGACATGCTGTTCTCCTCCGGGACTTCCCCCCGCTTCCTTCCTCCCCAGCCCCCTCTGCCTGGCAGCTCTGTCCTCCCGGAGCCCTCGCGCCCCGTGGCCTCGCTGTCCGGCCGTCTCTGGTCTCTCCCGCTCAGCCACGCGCGCCCCGTCTGCCTGCGGCCTTTCCGTTCTCCCAGGCGCGACGGGCCCCCCCACAGCGCGGGCGACCGGCGGCTCCGACCCCGCAGCGATGCCCTCCTGGCCTTCTCCGCGCCGCTTTCTCCTCCCGCCTCGCCTCCTGCCCATGGCATCCCCTGGGGGGGTCTGAGACGGAGCGTGCGTCTGGCGGGTTGAGGGTGGAGGTGTCGGACGGTGACCCGGGGGGGGGGGGTTTGAGACGGAGCGTGCGTCTGGCGGGATGGGGGTGGGGGCGTCGGACAGTGTCCCCTGGGGGGGTCTGAGACGGAGCGTGCGTCTGGAGGGATGGGGGTGGGGGCGTCGGACAGTGTCCCCTGGGGGGGGTCTGAGACGAAGCGTGCGTCTGGCGGGATGGGGGTGGGGGCGTCGGACAGTGTCCCCTGGGGGGGTCTGAGACGGAGCGTGCGTCTGGCGGGATGGGGGTGGGGGCGTCGGACAGTGTCCCCTGGGGGGGTCTGAGACGGAGCGTGCGTCTGGCGGGTTGAGGGTGGGGGCGTCGGACAGAGTCCCCAGGAGGGGGGGTCTGAGACGGAGCGTGCGTCTGGCGGGATGGGGGTGGGGGCGTTGGACAGTGTCCCCTGGGGGGGTTTGAGACGGAGCGTGCGTCTGGCGGGTTGGGGGTGGGGGCGTCGGACAGTGGCCCCAGGAGGGGGGGTCTGAGATGGAGCGTGCGTCTGGCGGGACGGGGGTGGGGGCGTTGGATGGTGTCCCCGGGGGGGGGGTTTGAGACGGAGCGTGCGTCTGGCGGGATGGGGGTGGGGGCGTTGGACAGTGTCCCCTGGGGGGGTCTGAGATGGAGCGTGCGTCTGGCGGGATGGGGGAGGGGGGCGTTGGATGGTGTCCCTGGGGGGGGTCTGAGACGGAGCGTGCGTCTGGCGGGATGGGGGTGGGGGTGTCGGACGGTGTCCCTGGGGGGGGTCTGAGACGGAGCGTGCGTCTGGCGGGATGGGGGTGCAGGTGTTGGACAGTGTCCCCTGGGGGGGTCTGAGACGGAGCGTGCGTCTGGCGGGTTGAGGGTGGGGGCGTCGGACAGTGTCCCCAGGAGGGGGGGGTCTGAGACGGAGCGTGCGTCTGGAGGGATGGGGGTGGGGGCGTCGGACAGTGTACCCTGGGGGGGTCTGAGACGGAGCGTGCGTCTGGCGGGATGGGGGTGGGGGTGTCGGACAGTGTCCCTGGGGGGGGTCTGAGACGGAGCGTGCGTCTGGCGGGATGGGGGTGGGGGCGTCGGACAGTGTCCCCGGGGGGGTCTGAGACGGAGCGTGCGTCTGGCGGGGTGGGGGTGGGGGCGTCGGACAGTGTACCCTGGGGGGGGTCTGAGACGGAGCGTGCGTCTGGCGGGATGGGGGTGGGGGCGTCGGACAGTGTCCCCGGGGGGGTCTGAGACGGAGCGTGCGTCTGGCGGGATGGGGGTGGGGGTGTCGGACAGTGTCCCTGGGGGGGGGGTCTGAGACGGAGCGTGCGTCTGGCGGGATGGGGGTGGGGGCGTTGGATGGTGTCCCTGGGGGGGGGTCTGAGACGGAGCGTGCGTCTGGCGGGATCGGGGTGGGGGTGTCGGACAGTGTCCCTGGGGGGGGTCTGAGACGGAGCGTGCGTCTGGAGGGATGGGGGTGGGGGCGTCGGACAGTGTCCCCTGGGGGGGTCTGAGACGGAGCGTGCGTCTGGCGGGATCGGGGTGGGGGCGTTGGATGGTGTCCCCTGGGGGGGGTCTGAGACGGAGCGTGCGTCTGGCGGGATGGGGGTGGGGGCGTCGGACAGTGTCCCTGGGGGGGGTCTGAGACGGAGCGTGCGTCTGGCGGGATGGGGGTGGGGGTGTCGGACAGTGTCCCTGGGGGGGGTCTGAGACGGAGCGTGCGTCTGGCGGGATGGGGGTGGGGGTGTCGGACAGTGTCCCTGGGGGGGGGTCTGAGACGGAGCGTGCGTCTGGCGGGATGAGGGTGGGGGTGTCGGACAGTGTCCCTGGGGGGGGTCTGAGACGGAGCGTGCGTCTGGCGGGATGGGGGTGCAGGTGTTGGACAGTGTCCCCTGGGGGGGTCTGAGACGGAGCGTGCGTCTGGCGGGATGGGGGTGGGGGCGTTGGAAGGTGTCCCCTGGGGGGGGTCTGAGACGGAGCGTGCGTCTGGCGGGATGGGGGTGGGGGCGTCGGACAGTGTCCCCAGGGGGGGTCTGAGACGGAGCGTGCGTCTGGCGGGATGGGGGTGGGGGCGTCGGACAGTGTCCCCTGGGGGGGGGGCTGAGACGGAGCGTGCGTCTGGCGGGATCGGGGTGGGGGCGTTGGAAGGTGTCCCCAGGGGGGGTCTGAGACGGAGCGTGCGTCTGGCGGGATCGGGGTGGGGGCGTTGGAAGGTGTCCCCAGGGGGGGTCTGAGACGGAGCGTGCGTCTGGCGGGATCGGGGTGGGGGGCGTTGGAAGGTGTCCCCAGGGGGGGGTCTGAGACGGAGCGTGCGTCTGGCGGGATCGGGGTGGGGGCGTCGGACAGTGTCCTTTGGGGGGGGTCTGAGACGGAGCGTGTGTCTGGCGGGATGGGGGTGGGGGCGTCGGAAGGTGTCCCTTGGGGGGGGGTCTGAGACGGAGCGTGCGTCTGGCGGGATGGGGGTGGGGGCGTCGGACAGTGTCCCCAGGGGGGGTCTGAGACGGAGCGTGCGTCTGGTGGGATGGAGGTGGGGGTGTCGGACAGTGTCCCCTGGGGGGTCTGAGACGGAGCGTGCGTCTGGCGGGATGGGGGTGGGGGCGTCGGACAGTGTCCCCAGGGGGGGTCTGAGACGGAGCGTGCGTCTGGCGGGATGGGGGTGGGGGCGTCGGACAGTGTCCCCTGGGGGGGTCTGAGACGGAGCGTGCGTCTGGCGGGATGGGGGTGGGGGCGTCGGACAGTGTCCCCAGGGGGGGTCTGAGACGGAGCGTGCGTCTGGCGGGATCGGGGTGGGGGCGTCGGACAGTGTCCTTTGGGGGGGGTCTGAGACGGAGCGTGCGTCTGGCGGGGTGGGGGTGGGGGCGTCGGAAGGTGTCCCCTGGGGGGGTCTGAGACGGAGCGTGCGTCTGGCGGGATGGGGGTGGGGGCGTCGGACAGTGTCCCCGGGGGGGTCTGAGACGGAGCGTGCGTCTGGCGGGATGGGGGTGGGGGTGTCGGACGGTGTCCCCGGGGGGGGTCTGAGACGGAGCGTGCGTCTGGCGGGGTGGGGTGGGGGCGTCGGACAGTGTCCCCGGGGGGGTCTGAGACGGAGCGTGCGTCTGGCGGGATGGGGGTGGGGGCGTCGGACAGTGTCCCCGGGGGGGTCTGAGACGGAGCGTGCGTCTGGCGGATGGGGGTGGGGGCGTCGGACAGTGTCCCCGGGGGGGTCTGAGACGGAGCGTGCGTCTGGCGGGGTGGGGTGGGGCGTCGGACAGTGTCCCCGGGGGGGTCTGAGACGGAGCGTGCGTCTGGCGGGATGGGGGTGGGGGCGTCGGACAGTGTCCCCGGGGGGGTCTGAGACGGAGCGTGCGTCTGGCGGGATGGGGGTGGGGGCGTCGGACAGTGTCCCCGGGGGGGTCTGAGACGGAGCGTGCGTCTGGCGGGATGGGGGTGGGGGCGTCGGACAGTGTCCCCGGGGGGGTCTGAGACGGAGCGTGCGTCTGGCGGGATGGGGGTGGGGGCGTCGGACAGTGTCCCCAGGGGGGGTCTGAGATGGAGCGTGCGTCTGGCGGGATGGGGTGGGGGCGTCGGACAGTGTCCCCGGGGGGTCTGAGACGGAGCGTGCGTCTGGCGGGATGGGGGTGGGGGCGTCGGACAGTGTCCCCGGGGGGGTCTGAGACGGAGCGTGCGTCTGGCGGGATGGGGGTGGGGGCGTCGGACAGTGTCCCCGGGGGGGTCTGAGACGGAGCGTGCGTCTGGCGGGATGGGGGTGGGGGCGTCGGACAGTGTCCCCGGGGGGGTCTGAGACGGAGCGTGCGTCTGGCGGGATGGGGGTGGGGGCGTCGGACAGTGTCCCCGGGGGGGTCTGAGACGGAGCGTGCGTCTGGTGGGATGGGGGTGGGGGTGGCCGCTGGCAGGAGTCACTCTGGTCCATCGGTTCTGGACCAGGGAGATCACAACCAGCCTGCGCCGGGAACTGCTCTTTGACCCTGGGGTTGAACTCACTGCTCTGCCCTCCCTGGCAGAGAACCCCGGGGCAGGCCGAGCCCTCAGGAGGCACCGAGTCCAGCCCCCTGCTCTAGGCAGGACCAACCCAACTCAATCAGCCCAGCCAGGGCTTTGTCAAGCCGGGACTTCAACACCTCTAGGGATGGAGATTCCACCCCCTCCCTAGGGAACCCATCCCAGCGCTTCCCCACCCTCCTGGGGAAATAGTTTTTCCTAATCTCCAACCTAGACCTCCCCCACTGTAACTTGAGCCCATTGCTCCTTGTTCTGCCACCTGCCCCCACTGAGAACAGCCTCTCTCCATCCTCTTTGGAACCCCCCTGCAGGGAGTTGCAGGCTGCTCTCAAATCCCCCCTCACTCTTCCCTTCTGCAAACTGAACAAACCCAAGTCCCTCAGCCTCTCCTCATAGGTCATATGCTCCAGCCCCCGAATCATTTTGGTTGCCTCCGCTGGACCCTCTCCAATGCGCCCACGTCCTTCCTGTAGTGGGGGGCCCAGAACTGGACACAATACTCCAGATGTGGCCTCCCCAAAGCCGAATGAAGGGTTATAATCACTTCTCTGGATCTGCTGGCCACGCTCCTCCTAATGCAGCCCAATACGCCATTAGCCTTCTTGGCTACAAGGGCCCCTGTTGCCTCATCTCCAGCTTCTCATCCACTGCAACCCCCAGGCCCTTTTCTGCAGAACGGCTGCTTAGCCTGCTGGGGGACCCCAAGTCTCCCAGCCCCCCCTCCAGGCAGTGATGTGACAGCTAAGAGGGGCCCGTGGCCTGGAAGCCTCCAGAGCCAGGTGCCAAGTAGCTAGCTCAGCAGGGCGTCTGGCTGCTCTTCTCCCCCCTCGGTCACTGGCACAGGGCAGAGCTCCGGGGCAGCCGTGGCTCGAAACCTTCCCCTGCGTCCCATCGACAGCAGCAACCGGAGACGTTCTAACCCCCTGCTCCGAAACCGCCTGTTCCCGCTAGTGAGGCCTGCCTGCGCGATGGGCTGCGTGTGCCGGGGAGGCCACACTCCACGTGGCACAAGGGAGCCGCGCGTGAGTGCACGAGTCACCCACGGGGGGGGGGGGGCTGAGTGGGGACAGCAGAAAGCTGGGCTCACATCTCCCTTAGCCCTTCCTGTCCCCTAGTATCTGCGAGAACAGCAGGGCCAAGGGAGCGAGCTAATGGGGGAGCCCTGCCCACCCCCCGCGCGAGCCCAGCTCCATCCCTCCGAGGGGCCCACAGGAAGGCCCGCATCGCGCTCTGGGGGGCAGGCCCCTGTGCCCCATGGAAGGAGAAGGCTCCTTGGCCCAAGAGCAGAGCTCCAGCCAGGCTGAGGCGCGCCGTGGCCCCATCAGCTCCCCGGTGGCCCTCCTGCCCCAGCACCACCCTCCCCCCGATGGCTGAGAAGGTGGCGAGCAAAGGCCAAGAACGGTCCCCCCCCTCCACCTTCAGCCCAGGGTGTGTCCCCCTCCAGCGCCAGTGATTTCAGCCCGTTCCGTGAACGGCTCTGGACACGTGACCGCCACGCCGCGAGGAGACGCGCACCCCGCTCGCCGGGGGCGTGCGGCCACTTCTGGGGGGGAGCGGCCCCGCCGTGCAGTGACCAGCTGCCACGGTGCTGGGGATTTCCAGGCGAGGGGCAGTAACTACTCCAGCTGGCATCAGGCCGGGGCGCTGCCGTTTCCGTCCCACGGTGCCAAGAATCGTTCCTGTTCGTGGGGCCCCCGGGCGCAGGCCTGGCCTGGCACCGTGCAGCTGCCGAGCTGCAGGCGGGCGCCGGTGACCCGCGGCGCAGAGAGGCGACGGGGCCAGGAGTCGCGGCGGCACAAGGGCCCGGTCCGAGACAGGGGGACCCAGGCTGGCTGGCAAGGCGCAGCGGGCGCCCCGGAGCGGGCGCCGAAGGGAGAAGGGGCCTGGGTCGTGCACAGGAAAAGCAAACCGGGAACTGGGCTCTTCCTGCCTCTCCCCGCCCCCTTGTAGGTTTGTTTGTGCCCGAGGATTCGAATCTGCCTTTTCTTGGAGACACTTCCCAGCTGTCAGCCCGCCACCTGTGGCTTTGTTCCCCTGTCACTCTCCCCGGCTCCCCTGGGACCGCGCCAGGCCCTTCCTTCCTGCATCTTGGCCCGGCGTGCCTGGATCTGTTTTCATTAGCACCGCGTAGGCTCCTAGGAAACACATCCTGCCGCTGGGCCGGGGCGGGGGGGGTCCCCAAGACATGCCAGAGCCCCCCGCCCCTCCCCCAGGGCCACACCCTGCAAGTCCCACGGAGGCCAGGCACCCCCCCACCCCAAACTGCACCCTATGGGCCCCACACAGGCCAGACACCCCTCCACCCCCAGAGCCTGCACCCTACAAGTCCCACACAGGCCAGACACCCCCGCCCCCCACCCCCAGAGCCTGCACCCTACAAGCCCCACACAGGCCAGACCTTCCCGCCCCCCCAGGCTGCACCCTACAAGTCCCACTCAGGCCAGACACGCCCCCCCCACCTCAAACTGCACCCTATGGGCCCCACACAGGCCATACTCCCCCCTCTTCCGCCCCCAGCTGCACCCTACAAGTCCCACACAGGCCAGACACTCCCCCACCCCCAGAGCCTGCACCCTACAAGCCCCACACAGGCCAGACCTTCCCGCCCCCCCCAGGCTGCACCCTACAAGTCCCACACAGGCCAGACACCCCCGCCCCCCACCCCCAGAGCCTGCACCCTACAAGCCCCACACAGGCCAGACCTTCCCGCCCCCCCAGGCTGCACCCTACAAGTCCCACTCAGGCCAGACACCCCCCCCACCTCAAACTGCACCCTATGGGCCCCACACAGGCCATACTCGCCCCTCTCCCACCCCCGGCTGCACCCTACAAGTCCCACGCAGGCCAGACTCCCCCCTTCCCTCCCCTCTCCTCCCCTCCCCGGACTGCACCCTATGGGCCCCAGGCAGGCCAGACCCCTCTGCAGTGTTGCCAAATCCAGCTGTTCAAACACCATGAACCAGGCCCCCAAATATCCTGGGGCCGGCTTACAAGCCAGGAGCTTTTTCCGAAAAGCCAGTGAGTGCCGGTTCTCCCTCCCGGCCTCTGGTTTCAGAGCTTGGCTTGGGCCCGAGGCCTTTCGGAACAGCCCAGGGGAGACGCCCCGGCCGTGTCCTCGCCGCCACCCCGGAGGCCTTACGGAAACGCCCCGGGCGACTCGCCTCGTGCACGTGGCCTGACGTCGCTGGGCCGGGCGGGGGCTGGTCCCCACTGAAGCCCATAGGACAAGCCCTCCGTGTCGGGCTGCCCCACTGTGTCACCACACCCACGTTCCCCCCGGGCAACGGTACGGGGCGGGCGGAGGACGGCACGTTGGCCAACGTGAGCAGGCTGGGTCTGCGGATTTAACGCTTTCTAAGCGCCCCTCAGAGCCTCGCCCGCCAGTCCGGAGGCCATATGCCGACTAGTTCCCTCCACAGGGTCCTGGCCTTTGACGCGGTGGGGGGGGGGCGGCAAAGGGCCGGCTCGGAGACGCCCGCGGGCCGACTTATCCATTAGGCCCAGTGCCTAGGGTCCGCGGTACTTTTAGGGACCCACGAAAATGTTTTAATTTCTTTTAGAATCAGAAGGAAAAAAAAGAACTTTTAGGGTCGAAGACAATGTTTTCATTTTTTGCTCACATCAGAAAAAAAATGAAACTGTTAGGGCCCACGAAAATCTATTACGTTTTGCCTAAAACAGAAGAAAAAATGTTGAAGTATTTAAAGTTATAGCAAAAATAATTTTTAATATTTTTTTTTACGGAGGAAGGGACCCACGAAGGCAAAAGTACCAAGGGCCCACGGAAGTCATAATATGGCCCCGGCGGACACACGCTCTTGGCAGAGCGCCCCCCTGTGTCTCCATGGGGCTGGCGTGGCTCCCTCTTGGGCAGCAATATGGGGAGGCCTGAACCCCAATGCCGTGACCGAGCCAGCCCGGATCTGCAGTGGCTCCCATCGCAGCTCGGTGTACCGGAGCTGGGATTCTTCCCCAGCCGGGCCTGGGGTGGCTCCGAGCGGCCGAGACCCCCAGCTACGTCCTGGTTCGGGTCAGAGCGTAAAGCGGGGGGCCGGGTGGGAAAGTCGGGGGAGCTTTCCCCGGCGGGCCGTGCTGACCGCAGTGTCCTCGCACAGCATGGGAGGCAGGGGGGCGATGGGTTCAGAGCTGGGGGGGGGGGTGATGGGAAGTAGTTTTCTTTTCCCTGAAGCCATCTGGGCCTCTCTGCTCCACCCTGGCAGTAGCCAAGGGCCGCGTTCGTCAGCCTTGCCGGAGAAAGGAAACTGAAACGTGCCCTGGGAACCCAGCGCTGCTTTTTGTAACAATCAAAGACGCCTGCTCAGCACATGACGTCCTGCCTCCCGCCACTCCCTCTGCATCCCAGCATGCCTGGACCTGCCAAGGATGGGTCCTGTACAGCAGCACCCCAATTAGCGGCATCTTCATGAGAGACACGGGGCTGCACGAGGTCTTCAGACAAGCAACAGACCAACAGCAAGGCTGCCTGCTGCACGGGCGGTAGGCAGCCGGGATCCGGGCCCCCGCCATCCAAACCCCCCGCCGAGGCTGCTCTCCCACCGCTCTGTGCCCCGGCATGCGGATCCCCATCGCTGTGTGGGGACCAGTGGGGTGTCTTTCCCTTCACCCTCCTCTGTGTGGCACAGGAGCCGGGGCGTTGGAGGGGCAGGCTGTGATGCCTACTGGGTTTCGTTCCAGGCACGCATGCCCACAGCTCTGACCTCTCAGACCCTTTTCCAGGGGTCCCGTTTCCCCTCCGTAGCAGGCGTAATTATCCTGAGGTGCATGCCTCAAGTCCCTTCCCTGCTGCAGGAGGCCTCGTCTGCACTAGGTGGATGATCGACGCTGCCACAGTCAATCTCCTTGCGTTCGATTTAGCAGGTCTAGTGAAGCCCCGCTAAATCAAACTCAGAGCGCACCCCCGCCGGCGCCGGTTCTCCTGCTCCTCACACGGAGTCAGAGAAACCGAGGGGAGTGTTGGCTCCAGTCACCCTCCCACTGGCTGGTGGCGATTGAAGATACGTTGACTCCACCTAGGGAATTGCTGTCGCCGGAGCTGCGTATCTTAGGTCGACCTTCTGCTCCAGTGCAGACCAGCCCTGAGTCTGGCACATCGGTGTCTCCTCTTCTGTAACCCGCAGCAGGAGCAGGGGTGAGGCTGGGCCTCCCTCAGGGACCCTGTTCGTGTTTCTTCTCTCGGGTGAGACGTTTGAGGCAGGACTGTCCTTCACGGGCACGCTCTCCCCAGCAAGCCCTGAGCTCCATTTCTGAGCTCTCCTGGCCGTGCTCTGGGCTCCGGCCGGCCGTGGGAAACGCAGCACCCCGTATCGTTGGGCACTCAGCTGAGTATCGAAGGAGCAAACGTTGAAAGGAGGAGGAAAGCCCAGCATTCGGCCTCGGGCACGCATGCGGATCTGCGTCCTAGCCCTGCGCGTCGGCGCTCAGATGTGCGCCTGGGGTGGACGATTGGGACTGGGGCGTGATTTCGGAGATCCAGCTCCTTTTCCACCACCGCCCCCCCTCTTTTGTGTCCCTGGACTCTGCTCCTGGGCCAGCAGACGCCACCTGGGCAGGCCCACCTGGGCAGGGCCCTGTCGGGAAGCTGCTAGACTGGGTCAGAGCATGATCCACATTCCCCAGCATCCTATCGATGGACCTTCCTCCAGCAACTCACCCAATTCCTTTTCTGAACCCTGTTACACTTTGGGGCAGCACCGTGGAGTTCCTCAAACAATTTCCCTTGAAAGCAGAGTTTCCTTCTGGCCAAATCCAGTTTCCTCTTTTCAGAACCAGATGGCACCGAGAGCCAAGCATCCCCCAGAGACCAGGAAGCGTCGCCACACGGCCAAGAGAAACATCACACAACTGGCACATCTGCGATCACCCTCAACCCTACTCCCTCACCGGCCCCCTCCCGCTCTGCTCCGTCTGCCCCTCACCGGCCCCCTCCCACTCTGCTCCGTCTGCCCCTCACCGGCCCCCTCCCACTCTGCTCCGTCTGCCCCTCTCCGGCCCCCTCCCGCTCTGCTCCATCTGCCCCTCACCGGCCCCCTCCCGCTCTGCTCCGTCTGCCCCTCTCCGGCCCCCTCCCGCTCTGCTCCGTCTGCCCCTCACCGGCCCCCTCCCGCTCTGCTCCGTCTGCCCCTCTCCGGCCCCCTCCCGCTCTGCTCCATCTGCCCCTCACCGGCCCCCTCCCGCTCTGCTCCGTCTGCCCCTCACCGGCCCCCTCCCGCTCTGCTCCGTCTGCCCCTCTCCGGCCCCCTCCCGCTCTGCTCCGTCTGCCCCTCGCCGGCCCCCTCCCGCTCTGCTCCGTCTGCCCCTCGCCGTCCCCCTCCCGCTCTGCTCCCTCTGCCCCTCGCCGGCCCCCTCCCGCTCTGCTCCCTCTGCCCCTCGCCGGCCCCCTCCCGCTCTGCTCCGTCTGCCCCTCTCCGGCCCCCTCCCGCTCTGCTCCGTCTGCCCCTCTCCGGCCCCCTCCCGCTCTGCTCCGTCTGCCCCTCGCCGGCCCCCTCCCGCTCTGCTCCCTCTGCCCCTCTCCGGCCCCCTCCCGCTCTGCTCCGTCTGCCCCTCGCCGGCCCCCTCCCGCTCTGCTCCCTCTGCCCCTCGCCGGCCCCCTCCCGCTCTGCTCCCTCTGCCCCTCGCCGGCCCCCTCCCGCTCTGCTCCGTCTGCCCCTCTCCGGCCCCCTCCCGCTCTGCTCCGTCTGCCCCTCTCCGGCCCCCTCCCGCTCTGCTCCGTCTGCCCCTCGCCGGCCCCCTCCCGCTCTGTTCCGTCTGCCCCTCGCCGGCCCCCTCCCGCTCTGTTCCGTCTGCCCCTCGCCGGCCCCCTCCCGCTCTGCTCCGTCTGCCCCTCTCCGGCCCCCTCCCGCTCTGCTCCGTCTGCCCCTCGCCGGCCCCCTCCCGCTCTGCTCCGTCTGCCCCTCGCCGGCCCCCTCCCGCTCTGCTCCGTCTGCCCCTCGCCGGTCCCCTCCCGCTCTGCTCCGTCTGCCCCTCACCGGCCCCCTCCCGCTCTGCTCCGTCTGCCCCTCGGCGGCCCCCTCCCGCTCTGCTCCGTCTGCCCCTCGCCGGCCCCCTCCCGCTCTGCTCCGTCTGCCCCTCTCCGGCCCCCTCCCGCTCTGCTCCGTCTGCCCCTCGCCGGCCCCCTCCCGCTCTGCTCCGTCTGCCCCTCTCCGGCCCCCTCCCGCTCTGCTCCGTCTGCCCCTCGCCGGGCCCCTCCCGCTCTGCTCCGTCTGCCCCTCGCCGGCCCCCTCCCGCTCTGCTCCGTCTGCCCCTCGCCGGCCCCCTCCCGCTCTGCTCCGTCTGCCCCTCTCCGGCCCCCTCCCGCTCTGCTCCGTCTGCCCCTCGCCGGCCCCCTCCCGCTCTGCTCCGTCTGCCCCTCTCCGGCCCCCTCCCGCTCTGCTCCGTCTGCCCCTCGCCGGCCCCCTCCCGCTCTGCTCCGTCTGCCCCTCTCCGGCCCCCTCCCGCTCTGCTCCGTCTGCCCCTCTCCGGCCCCCTCCCGCTCTGCTCCGTCTGCCCCTCACCGGCCCCCTCCCGCTCTGCTCCGTCTGCCCCTCTCCGGCCCCCTCCCGCTCTGCTCCGTCTGCCCCTCGCCGGCCCCCTCCCGCTCTGCTCCGTCTGCCCCTCGCCGGCCCCCTCCCGCTCTGCTCCCTCTGCCCCTCTCCGGCCCCCTCCCGCTCTGCTCCGTCTGCCCCTCTCCGGCCCCCTCCCGCTCTGCTCCCTCTGCCCCTCTCCGGCCCCCTCCCGCTCTGCTCCGTCTGCCCCTCTCCGGCCCCCTCCCGCTCTGCTCCGTCTGCCCCTCTCCGGCCCCCTCCCGCTCTGCTCCGTCTGCCCCTCGCCGGCCCCCTCCCGCTCTGTTCCGTCTGCCCCTCGCCGGCCCCCTCCCGCTCTGCTCCGTCTGCCCCTCTCCGGCCCCCTCCCGCTCTGCTCCGTCTGCCCCTCGCCGGCCCCCTCCCGCTCTGCTCCGTCTGCCCCTCGCCGGCCCCCTCCCGCTCTGCTCCGTCTGCCCCTCGCCGGTCCCCTCCCGCTCTGCTCCGTCTGCCCCTCGCCGGCCCCCTCCCGCTCTGCTCCGTCTGCCCCTCGCCGGCCCCCTCCCGCTCTGCTCCGTCTGCCCCTCGCCGGCCCCCTCCCGCTCTGCTCCGTCTGCCCCTCGCCGGCCCCCTCCCGCTCTGCTCCGTCTGCCCCTCTCCGGCCCCCTCCCGCTCTGCTCCGTCTGCCCCTCGCCGGCCCCCTCCCGCTCTGCTCCGTCTGCCCCTCTCCGGCCCCCTCCCGCTCTGCTCCGTCTGCCCCTCGCCGGGCCCCTCCCGCTCTGCTCCGTCTGCCCCTCTCCGGCCCCCTCCCGCTCTGCTCCGTCTGCCCCTCTCCGGCCCCCTCCCGCTCTGCTCCGTCTGCCCCTCGCCGGCCCCCTCCCGCTCTGCTCCGTCTGCCCCTCGCCGGCCCCCTCCCGCTCTGCTCCGTCTGCCCCTCTCCGGCCCCCTCCCGCTCTGCTCCGTCTGCCCCTCTCCGGCCCCCTCCCGCTCTGCTCCGTCTGCCCCTCTCCGGCCCCCTCCCACTCTGCTCCGTCTGCCCCTCTCCGGCCCCCTCCCGCTCTGCTCCGTCTGCCCCTCGCCGGCCCCCTCCCGCTCTGCTCCGTCTGCCCCTCGCCGGCCCCCTCCCGCTCTGCTCCGTCTGCCCCTCGCCGGCCCCCTCCCGCTCTGCTCCGTCTGCCCCTCGCCGGCCCCCTCCCGCTCTGCTCCGTCTGCCCCTCTCCGGCCCCCTCCCGCTCTGCTCCGTCTGCCCCTCGCCGGCCCCCTCCCGCTCTGCTCCGTCTGCCCCTCACCGGCCCCCTCCCGCTCTGCTCCGTCTGCCCCTCTCCGGCCCCCTCCCGCTCTGCTCCGTCTGCCCCTCGCCGGCCCCCTCCCGCTCTGCTCCGTCTGCCCCTCGCCGTCCCCCTCCCGCTCTGCTCCCTCTGCCCCTCGCCGGCCCCCTCCCGCTCTGCTCCCTCTGCCCCTCGCCGGCCCCCTCCCGCTCTGCTCCGTCTGCCCCTCTCCGGCCCCCTCCCGCTCTGCTCCGTCTGCCCCTCTCCGGCCCCCTCCCGCTCTGCTCCGTCTGCCCCTCGCCGGCCCCCTCCCGCTCTGCTCCCTCTGCCCCTCTCCGGCCCCCTCCCGCTCTGCTCCGTCTGCCCCTCGCCGGCCCCCTCCCGCTCTGCTCCCTCTGCCCCTCGCCGGCCCCCTCCCGCTCTGCTCCCTCTGCCCCTCGCCGGCCCCCTCCCGCTCTGCTCCGTCTGCCCCTCTCCGGCCCCCTCCCGCTCTGCTCCGTCTGCCCCTCTCCGGCCCCCTCCCGCTCTGCTCCGTCTGCCCCTCGCCGGCCCCCTCCCGCTCTGTTCCGTCTGCCCCTCGCCGGCCCCCTCCCGCTCTGCTCCGTCTGCCCCTCTCCGGCCCCCTCCCGCTCTGCTCCGTCTGCCCCTCGCCGGCCCCCTCCCGCTCTGCTCCGTCTGCCCCTCGCCGGCCCCCTCCCGCTCTGCTCCGTCTGCCCCTCGCCGGTCCCCTCCCGCTCTGCTCCGTCTGCCCCTCACCGGCCCCCTCCCGCTCTGCTCCGTCTGCCCCTCGGCGGCCCCCTCCCGCTCTGCTCCGTCTGCCCCTCGCCGGCCCCCTCCCGCTCTGCTCCGTCTGCCCCTCTCCGGCCCCCTCCCGCTCTGCTCCGTCTGCCCCTCGCCGGCCCCCTCCCGCTCTGCTCCGTCTGCCCCTCTCCGGCCCCCTCCCGCTCTGCTCCGTCTGCCCCTCGCCGGGCCCCTCCCGCTCTGCTCCGTCTGCCCCTCGCCGGCCCCCTCCCGCTCTGCTCCGTCTGCCCCTCGCCGGCCCCCTCCCGCTCTGCTCCGTCTGCCCCTCTCCGGCCCCCTCCCGCTCTGCTCCGTCTGCCCCTCGCCGGCCCCCTCCCGCTCTGCTCCGTCTGCCCCTCTCCGGCCCCCTCCCGCTCTGCTCCGTCTGCCCCTCGCCGGCCCCCTCCCGCTCTGCTCCGTCTGCCCCTCTCCGGCCCCCTCCCGCTCTGCTCCGTCTGCCCCTCTCCGGCCCCCTCCCGCTCTGCTCCGTCTGCCCCTCACCGGCCCCCTCCCGCTCTGCTCCGTCTGCCCCTCTCCGGCCCCCTCCCGCTCTGCTCCGTCTGCCCCTCGCCGGCCCCCTCCCGCTCTGCTCCGTCTGCCCCTCGCCGGCCCCCTCCCGCTCTGCTCCCTCTGCCCCTCTCCGGCCCCCTCCCGCTCTGCTCCGTCTGCCCCTCTCCGGCCCCCTCCCGCTCTGCTCCCTCTGCCCCTCTCCGGCCCCCTCCCGCTCTGCTCCGTCTGCCCCTCTCCGGCCCCCTCCCGCTCTGCTCCGTCTGCCCCTCTCCGGCCCCCTCCCGCTCTGCTCCGTCTGCCCCTCGCCGGCCCCCTCCCGCTCTGTTCCGTCTGCCCCTCGCCGGCCCCCTCCCGCTCTGCTCCGTCTGCCCCTCTCCGGCCCCCTCCCGCTCTGCTCCGTCTGCCCCTCGCCGGCCCCCTCCCGCTCTGCTCCGTCTGCCCCTCGCCGGCCCCCTCCCGCTCTGCTCCGTCTGCCCCTCGCCGGCCCCCTCCCGCTCTGCTCCGTCTGCCCCTCTCCGGCCCCCTCCCGCTCTGCTCCGTCTGCCCCTCGCCGGCCCCCTCCCGCTCTGCTCCGTCTGCCCCTCTCCGGCCCCCTCCCGCTCTGCTCCGTCTGCCCCTCGCCGGGCCCCTCCCGCTCTGCTCCGTCTGCCCCTCTCCGGCCCCCTCCCGCTCTGCTCCGTCTGCCCCTCTCCGGCCCCCTCCCGCTCTGCTCCGTCTGCCCCTCGCCGGCCCCCTCCCGCTCTGCTCCGTCTGCCCCTCGCCGGCCCCCTCCCGCTCTGCTCCGTCTGCCCCTCTCCGGCCCCCTCCCGCTCTGCTCCGTCTGCCCCTCTCCGGCCCCCTCCCGCTCTGCTCCGTCTGCCCCTCTCCGGCCCCCTCCCACTCTGCTCCGTCTGCCCCTCTCCGGCCCCCTCCCGCTCTGCTCCGTCTGCCCCTCGCCGGCCCCCTCCCGCTCTGCTCCGTCTGCCCCTCGCCGGCCCCCTCCCGCTCTGCTCCGTCTGCCCCTCGCCGGCCCCCTCCCGCTCTGCTCCGTCTGCCCCTCGCCGGCCCTCCTGCCCTTGGTGGCTCTGCCTCCTGTTAGCCACAGGCTGCCCCCCCCCCCCCGCATCTTGACTAGTGCCCCCCGGGAGGGACCGTGCCTGTTCTTGAAGGAACACCTGGCAGGGAGGCTGCGGGGAGCCCAGGGCATGGAAAGCACTGCCTGTTTCCTGCCAGGCATTTGAACCACATTTGAATATTTCATTTCATTCAACACTTTTCAGGGCATTTTTCTGTTTTGCAATGAAGTGAGAAAAAAATCGTTCGCGCCCATAAATGAGGGGAAATTCCCATGAACAGGCAGCATGTTGAAAACAAACCAAAGGACGTTTTTCTTCAGGCCACGCACAGCCAACCTGTGGAACTCCTCGCCAGAGGATGTGGTGAAGACCAGGACTTTACCAGGGTTCAAAAAAGAACGAGATGCATTCATGGAGGTTAGGTCCAGTAGTGGCTATTAGCCCAGCTGTGCAGGAATGGTGTCCCTAGTCCGTTTGGCACAGTCTGAGAATGGATGACGTGGTGATTGCCTGTTCGGTTCCTTCCCTCTGGGGCACCGGGCACTGGCCGCTGCCGGCAGACAGGACACTGGGCGAGATGGGCCTTTGGGCTGACCCGGTCTGGCCGTTCCGATGTTGTTAGGGTTTGGGTGTGGCTGGGTTTCTTTCCCCCTCCCCTGCGAATGGAAAGCGCCATGAAAGCCTTTACTAAAAGGAAACGGAAACGTCACCCAGGAGGCACCGACCGGGCCTCAGCTCCTGCCCCTGGCGCCGAGGCAGCGGTAGCAAGAGCTGCCCTGCAGGGTTCTGCTCCCCGGCGCTCACACCTCTCCGGCGACCAGACTCCGCCACCTCCCTGGACAGCGATCGCGGTGATGAGCCGCCCCGACAGGCAGGAGCGTGCACACGGCAGCCAAAGGCCCGCCAGCGGGCTGCTCCGGCTGCAGGGACCTAGAGCGGTCGGGTGGGGCTGGGCAGGAGCCAGGGGGCTTGGACCCTGCGAGGAGGGAGTCCCCACATGGCACAGCTGCCCTCCCCGCCCCTCCGCTGGAGCCCAGTAGGCCAGGCCCCGGTGTTTCACTGCAGTGGGGCATCCCTTGAACCTCAACCCTCTTTTTCCCCGGCGGCGGGTTAAGCCCCTTGCCCCGAGGCCTCAGCAGAGAAGGAAAACAAGCCCTGGCGGCCTTGATAACCCGGCATGCCCGTGACGATGGTTCCCCGCCTCTTTTCGGTCTTCTCCAGAAGAAACAAGCCCGGGGGGTCACCTTCCCTCGCCGGCCAGCTGCTCTAGACCAGTCGTCCGTTTGGTTGCTCGCCCTGATCTCCCCGATCTGTCCCCCGGCCGTGACGGCGGGAGCAGCGTGGCAGGATTCCCTCTCCCGCCTTGCTCACAGGCTCCCGCGAGGACGCCTGCCCTTCGCTTTGGCAGCAAGGTTTTAGTGCGGCTCCGCTTCGGTTCACTCTGGCCCCTTCCTGCAGCCCTCCTCCCTCGGCCGCCAGCCCCGGACTGGACGTGGGCGGCTGCTTGCTCCTCCCGAAGTGGCGCCTGTTGCATTCGGCCCCCTTTATTTCAGACCATGTCGACGGTTCGTCCAGCTCGCAGGGGGTCCTACGCCTGTTCTCCAAAGCACTGGGCCCCCCGCCCAGCTGGGAATCCGCCGCAAACCTCCCCGGGGCCTCTCGGAGCTCGTCTCCAAATTGGGGAGGAGGATCTGCACTAGAAACGGAGGCAGGACAGCTCCTTGCAGGGCGCTAGGCGATGTGCTCTTCCAGCTAGACTGGGAGCCCCTGGTAACGGCTGGGTGTGGCGACCCGGCCCCTCTCACACCCAGCTCCATGGAGGTTGGGCCTCCCTAGCTTGGGTACGAAAACCTCACGTGACACAGGATCCGAAGCCAAGTCCCGCTCGGGTTTATATAGGGCAGGGAGCCAATCAGAAGCCACCAGGCTGCCGTTTGTCACGCCCCAGAGGCGGGACTTCCCATGGGCTGTGTTCACAGCAGGGGGTGGCCTGTCGCCGGAGCTTCTTACGGCCGCTTCTAGGGGCAGCCGGGTGCTCTAGAGCCAGGGTTCTAGAGCCGGAGTGCTAGAGTCAGGGTTCTAGAGTCGGAGTGCTAGATTCAGGGTTCTAGAGCCAGGGCTCTAGAGCCGGGAGGGGGCCACGCGTGCTATTGAAGAAGGGAGGAGGATGGTTTGCGCCGGACAGAGCCATGCGGGAGGCTCACATGCTGCTCAGTGGTTCCCCATTGAAACCCGAACTGTCCCTTCGATTCCCAGCCCTGCCCAGGCGCGGGAGGGAACTGGGAGCACTCCAGGCCACCCCGGGCTGCTCTGGGAAGGCCGTGTCCCCCAGGAAATGTTCTCTGCCGGCTCTAGAAAGGAGGAGCTTGGGACGGGCCCTGGAGGCCGCAAGGACCAGCCCGGCCACACATGAGGCTGGATTCAACGTGGGCACCACGGCAGGACGGTGCAGGGGGCCCATGACTCAGGGGTTCATTGCCCCCGGTGATGGAGCGGGAGGGGGGTTTTTAGGCCCTCTGAGATCTTCCCGGTTTGCTCTTCTCCAGCCAGGGACGGACAGTCCCGGTCCCTCCCTCACCTGCAGCGCTCAGCCGCCCCGTGTCCCAGGGGTGCCCCTGTCCAGCTCCCGTCCTCCTGCCAGCACCAGGCACGGCTCCCTGGCCCCGCAGTGGCTGGGGAGGGGCGGAGCGCTCGGGGTGGGGGCAGGGCCATGCGCTGCTGGCCCATGGCAGTGCCGAGATGCCCAGGCATTCGCTTCTGTGGGGGGAGGAAGGTTTCCATACAGCCCCCGGAGCGCCCGGCCCCTCGCCGAGGAGAGGGGCCCATGGGGCTAGGCTGCCCCCTAGCTCTGTGCTGCTGGAGCCGGGGGGTTGATTTTCCCGTGGCAGGTCTGTCCCCAGCCAGCGCCGAGGGGAGCCGGGGCCACAGTGGAAGGAGGCGGGTTCACTGGCAGGGCTTTATCGCGACGGCAGGGCCGGCCTGCCCCAGCCTCCCTCCTGCTGTCACATTACAGGATTTTGAGGGGAGCAGCCAGGTCGCTGCTGCACCCATGGGGGGGGGGGGTGTTGGCCCCAGAAAATGGTATAAAGGGGGCCATGTGGGGTGTTGAATAGAAGCTCACTGTCTGCTGATCCTGTGTACGCTAGTCATGTGATTGTAGAATGTCCGTGTGTGGAGTTAGGAATCTGTAATCTGTGTGGAGACTGAATATTTCCCTGCATGTGGTTGAGCATAGGGCAGAGCCCGGCCTATGGACATGCTAATCAGCGAGGCCCTGTGGGGCAATGGCTCTCAATGGGCCAAGGACACACCTAAAGAATGAGGGTGACGGGGCCAGGCGACCTGCCATAGCCAAGAAGAGACCAGGAAGGAGGGATAAATAGGCCATGTGGTGGACTCCATCTTGGTCTTCAGCTCAGCACTTCATCCCAGAGGCAGCAGTGCAGGGATTGAAGAGCTGGAAAGAACTGAGGACCCATCCTGATCCTAAGATGCGCAACAAGGACTTTTAAGCCAGCAGCTGTAACATCTCTGCTAGCGCCTGCATCGAGGACTGGGAGATTCGGTGCATGTAACGCACTATTCTTTAACAACCTCACTCTCAGGCTTTTCTTTCTTGTGATAATAAACCTTTAGATGTTAGATGCTAAAGGATTGGCCCAGCGTGATTTGTGGGTAAGGTCCAGAGGGTAACTTGACCAGGGATCTGTGGCTGGTTTCTTGGAACCGGACAGAACTTGTTCGGGGTAGGTGGGATTGGGTGCTAGGACCCCCCACCTGTGTATGAGGCCCGGGGCCATCTGGGGCACGGATATTGCTGGGGTGTCGGAGGGGTTTTGCTCGTGAGGCTTCATGCAGGCAGCTGAAGCGCTCTGTGGGACTGGTTTGTGGCCTGTTTGGAGAGGTCACCAGTCTGGGGGCCGTAAGGAGCCCCGAAGTTGAGCAATTCGCCCTGAGCGGACGCCCTCAGCTGTGCCCAGACACGGCCCGGTCTGTCACACCTGCCCAGGGCCCCAGCCCTGCACTAGCACCCCGGCTATTTACTTTCTCTTTCGCACAGCGGGAAAGGGGATTTTTCTGTGGATGTTGCTTCGGTCACACATTAACTGGGGCGTCAGCGCAGGCTCCGCTCTGGCCCAGGGGAGTCGGGCTGGCCCTCGCTGGGCGCCCGCTCCGGGGCCAGGAAGAAGCCAGGCAGGGCACCTCGGGGCCATTTCACCCGGCCAAGCCGGAAGCAGAGGGGTGCCTGCCCCCGTGTTCTCAGCCAGGCACTTCGGCCTCCCCGGCCCAGTCACGCCTCTGAGCCCCGGGAGGAGCGGGTTATCTCCACCCGAGGGGGAGCCGCGGAGCCCTGCCCAAGCAGACCAGCCTTGGCCCTCATGGTTGGTGTGAGCCGGGGCGGCTGACGCGCGCCGTGTCCCGGTGCCTCCTGGGGAAGGTGCCAGAGGCAGGCCTGGCTCTGGCGTTAGATGCCACCGGGTGACCAGGTGGGCAGAGAGCAGGAAGGGCTGCAGGGGAACCATCACAGCAGCCCAGGGCAGGCGGGTGGCTCGTTTCCTCATTGCCTGCCCTGGGGGCTTCCGGCCTGGCCCCTCTGGGGCACTGCCCGCTGGTTCCTGCCTGCCCCCAGCACTGCCCATGGCACCAGCCGCACACGGCCCCCTCAGCTCTCCGCTTCCTCCCTCTCCGGAATGGGGACGGAAGGAGCAAGCCAGGTACCTGGTTCACCTCTTCCTCACCAGGTGAGGCTTCTGGCCACACCCGCGTGGGCCATGTGGGGCGCGTGGCCCACTCCCAGCTGACGTGTCTTTGTGGGCCTCTCCCGAGTGCCGGTGCGGTGCAAGGGCTGCGGAAAGCCTGGCCCGGCTCCATGCGGAAAGCCCCAGCTGGAGGCCCTCCCCTCTCGCCTCAGGGGGCACCCCCGGTCCCCGGGTTATTCAGTAACCTGACAGTAAACAGCTCTCCCCTCGGGAAGGGCGGGCTGGGCGGCGAACCTCCCAGGGTGCATCTTGGTTCCTCTAGCAAACACCCCAGCTCTCCGCCACACGCCCCGACTGCCGGGGGCCCGGGCGTCCTGCTCCGAGCGCCGCAGGGCCGGGGGCCGAGGGGGGCTGAACCTTTGGACTCCACTTGGAATCCCTCACAGCCTTGTGGCGCAAAACCAGACGGGCTCCTCGGGCACGGCCGTTCAGACAATCCTAGAGCCACCGAGTCCCGACCCCAAGCAGAACCAGCCCCAGCTCAATCAGCCCAGCCAGGGCTCCGTCAAGCCTGGACTTACACACCTCTAGGGATGGAGATTCCACCCCTCCCTAGGGAACCCAGCCCAGCGCTTCCCACCCGCCTAGGGAAAGAGTTTTTCCTAGTATCCCATCTAGCCCTCCCCCACTGCAACTTGAGCCCATTGCTCCTCGTTCTGCCACCTGCCCCCACTGAGAACAGCCTCTCTCCAGCCTCTTTGGAACCCCCCTGCAGGGAATTGCAGGCTGCTCTCAAATCCCCCCCCCCCCCCCCCACTCTGCTCTTTCTGCAGGCTAAACAGACCCAACTCCCTCAGCCTCTCCTCGTAGGCCATGTGCTCCAGCCCCCGAATCATTTTGTTTGCCTTTCACTGTACCCTCTCCATGGCCTCCACCTCCTTTCTACAGTGGGGGCCCAGAACTGGACACAACACTCCAGATGTGGCCTCACCAGAGCTGAATAAAGGGGAATAATGACATCTCTGGATCTGCTGGCAATGCTCCTCCTAATGCACCTAATATGCCATTAGCCTGCTTGGCTACAAGGGCCCCTGTTGACTCATCTCCAGCTTCTCAGCCACTGTAACCCCCAGGGCCTTTTCTGCAGAACTGCTGCTTGGCCGGTCTGTAGCAGGGCTTTGGATTCTTACCCCCCAAGGGCAGGACTCGGTTACAGTGAAATGAGCCCTGGGCAGCCCCTCGGATGCTAGCGAGGCAGGCGGCCACATCTCACAGACTCATAGACTCATAGACTTTAAGGTCAGAAGGGACCATTCTGATCATCTAGTCTGACCCCCTGCACAGTGAGGCCACAGAATCTCACCCACCCCTCCTAGAATAATCCTCTCACCTAGATCTCAGATATTGAAGCCTTCAAATACTTTGAAGGCCCCAAGATGCAGAGAATCCTCCAGCTGTGATCTGTGCCCCATGCTACAGAGGAAGGCGAAAAACCTCCAGGGCCTCTGCCAATCTACCCTGGAGGAAAATTCCTTCCCGACCCCAAATATGGCGATCAGCTAAACCCTGAGCATGTGGGCAAGACTCACCAGCCAGACACCCAGAAAGTTCTCTATAGTAACTCCTATCAGCCCTCCATTGACCTATTTCCCACTGATAATGAATGGTCAATTAGTTACCAAGATCATGTTATTTCATCAAACCATCCCCTTCATAAACCCATCTCATTTAATCTTGAAGCCAGATAGATCTTTTGCCCCCACGACTTCCCTTGGAAGGCCGTTCCAGAACCTCACTCCTCTAATGGTTAGAAACCTTCGTCTAATCTCGAGTCTAAACTTCCTACTAGCCAGCTTATATCCATTTGTTCTTGTGTCCACATTGGTATTAAGCTTAAATAATTCCTCTCCCTCCCTGGTATTTATCCCTCTAATATATTTAAAGAGTGCAATCATGTCCCCCCTCAGCCTTCTTTTGGTTAAGGTAAACAAGCCAAGCTCCTTGAGTCTCCTTTCATAAGACAGGTTTTCCATTCCTCGGATCATCCTAGTGGCCCTTCTTTGTACCTGTTCCAGTTTGAATTCATCCTTGTGACGGACCGGACCGTGTCTGGGCACAGCTGAGGGTGTCCGCTCAGAGCGAATTGCTCGAATCCGGGGCTCCTTACAGCCCCCGACTGGTGACCTCTCCACACAGGCCACAAACCAGTCCCACAGAGCGCTTCAGCTGCCTGCCTGAAGCCTCCCGAGCAAAACCCCTCCGACACCCCAGCAATATCCGTGCCCCAGATGGCCCCGGGCCTATACACAGGTGGGGGGTCCTAGCACCCAATCCCACCTACCCCGAACAAGTCCTATCCAGTTCCAAGAAACCAGCCACAGATCCCTGGTCAATTTACCCTCTGGACCTTACCCACAAATCACGCTGGGCCAATCCTTTAGAATCTATATCTAAAGGTTTATTATTACAAGAAAGAAAAGCATGAGAGTAAGGTTATTAAAGTACAGTACGTTACATGCACCGAATCTCCCAGTTCTCGATGCAGGCTCTAGCAGAGATGTTGCAGCTGCTGGTTTAAAAGTTCTTATTGCACATTCTACGATCAGGATGGGTTCACAGGTCTTCCGGGCTCTTCAATCCCTGCAGTGCCGCCTCTGGGATGAAGTGCTGAGCTGAGAACAAAATGGCATCGACCACATGGCCTCTATATCATTGTTGGGGCCAGCACCCCCACCTATGGGTGCAGCCACGATCCGGGTAGAACAAAGGGAGTTTATTGCCTCTCCAGGATACAGCCCAGCACAGATGTCATCAGGTTACAGGGCAGGCCTAGGATGCCTCAGCCCCCCTTGATATGGGGCAGGGGTCTCGGCTTCTAAACCCCCCAGCCTGTTGCTGAGGCTGCTTCCTCCATGCTCCCAGACAAAAAAACTAACTAACTAACTCTCCTCCAGCCCTGCCCCCCAGCCAGGGGCGGCATCCACCTTCCTTTGTTTCTCCCCATGGGGGGTAGCTGGTCAGACAGGTTTGGAGCCCCCTTTGCATAACGACTCGTGTTACAGACAGCAGAGGTAGCCACAGCCCTAGCAACGTACCCCCCACTACATCACAACTGTCTACACCGGCCCTCTTGCGCAAAAACATTTCCGGAAAAGGGCTTTTGCCCGAACGGGAACGTCAAAGCATTTGTGCAAGAAGCACTGATTTCGGACAGCAGAACGTCAGTGCTTTTGCGCAAAATCAAGCGGCCAGTGTAAACAGCTGGCAAGTTTTTGTGCAAAAGCGGCCGCTTTTGTGGAAAAACTTGCCAGTCTAGAAGCAGCCTTAGAGTTTAGATGCTAAAGGATTGGCTCAGCATGATTTGTGGGTAAGATCCAGAGTGTAAATTGACCAGGGATCTGTGGCTGGTTTCTTGGAACCGGACAGAACTTGTTTGGGGTAGGTGGGATTGGGTTCTAAAATCTTCACCTCTGGGCAGGCCCAGGGCTGTTTTGGGCACAGAGAGAGCTGAGGTGCCAGAGGGGTTTTGCTCGTGAGGCTTCCGGCTGGCCAGATTGGCAGCTGAAGCGCTCTATGGGACTGGTTTGTGGCCTATTTGGGAAGGTCTCCAGTCAGGGGCTCTAGAGAGCCCCAAGTTTGAGCAATTTGCCCTGAGCGGATGCCCTCAGCGATGCCCAGACGTGGCCCAGTTCGTGACAGTGGCGTAGTCGGCAGGATCCACAGATCTTGGGCAATTGAGCTTGGGATCAGGACCCTACGCCGTCTAAATCTGATGTTTGGTCTTGAGAGTTCGGTTGGTTAAAGAGCTGCTGAAATGAGTCAGCTACTGTATGAGACTCTGGAAGCCTTGTGCTTGGGAAGAGGTATTGTCTTTAGTGAGGAAGCGTCTAAGCCAGAGCTGAGATCTTTGGTAGTGGGTAGAAATGCTGCAGACGAAATGAGAGTGCAGGATCCAGTGAGGAGAATGCAACTTTAATATAAGAGAGAAATGCAAAGTGCTCCACTTAGGAAGGAACAATCAGTTCCATACATACAAGATGGGAAGCGACTGTCTAGGAAGGAGCATGGCGGAAAGGGATCTAGGGGTCATAGTGGACCACAAGTTGAATATGAGTCAACAGTGTGATGCTGTTGCAAAAAAAGCAAATATGATTCTAGGTTGTATCAACAGGTGTGTGGTAAGCAAAACTCGTGAAGTCATTCTGCCGCTCTACTCTGCACTAGTTAGGCCTCAGCTGGAGTACTGTGTCCAGTTCTGGGCGCCACATTTCAAGAAAGACGTGGAGAAATTGGAAAGGGTACAGAGAAGAGCGACAAGAATGATTAAAGGTCTAGAGAACATGAGCTATGAAGCCAGGCTTCATGAACTGGGCTTGTTTAGTTTGGAAAAAAGAAGATTAAGGGGGGACATGAGAGCGGTTTTCAAATATCTAAAAGGGTGTCACAAGGAGGAAGGCGAAAATTTGTTCCTCTTGGTTTCTGAGGACAGGACAAGGAGTAATGGGCTTAAAGTGCAGCAGGGGAGGTTTAGATTGGACATTAGGAAAAAATTCCTAACTGTCAGGGTGGTCAAATATTGGAATAAATTGCCAAGGGAGGTGGTGGAATCTCCCTCTCTGGAGATATTTAAGAACAGGTTAGATAGACATCTGTCAGGGATGGTGTAGACGGAGCTTGGTCCTGCCTTGAGGGCAGGGGGCTGGACTCGATGACCTCTCGAGGTCTCTTCCAGTTCTATGATTCTATGATTCTATGAACTGGAGGAGTTTTTTCTGCCAGCAGAACAGAGAGAGCAGAAGCTGGTCAAGGAAATGGCCGAAAGAAGGCAGAAGCTAGATCAAGAACATGCAAAGAAGATGGCACTAGCCAAGGAGAAAAATGCCAGACTTGAACTTCAACTTCAGAGAATAAAAGAGACTGTATCCTCCTGAAAGTTCGATGTATAACCACGTGGGTATGTGGGGTGATTATAATTGGGCTAATGTTGTAACACAGCCCCAAAGCAGTTGGGGTCTCTAAAGTAAACAAACCCATTTCTTTCAGCCTTCCTTCATAGCTCATGTTCTCTAGACCTTTAATCATTCTTGTTGCTCTTCTCTGGACCCTCTCCAATTTCTCCACATCTTTCTTGAAATGCGGTGCCCAGAACTGGACACAGTACTCCAACTGAGGCCTAAGCAAAGCAGAGCAGAGTAGAGCAGAAGAATGATTTCTCATGTCTTGCTCACAACACACCTGTTAATGCATCCCAGAATCATGTTTGCTTTCTTTGCAACAGCATCACACTGCTGACTTATTTTCAGCTTGTGGTCCACTATGACCCCTAGATCCCTTTCTGCCGTACTCCCTCCTAGACAGTCGCTTCCCTTTCTGCATGTGTGGAACAGATTGTTCCTTCCTAAGTGGAGCACTTTGCATTTGTCTTGATTAAACTTCATCCTGTTTACCTCAGACCATTTCTCCAATTTGTCCAGGTCATTTTGAATTATGACCCTCTCCTCCAGATTAGTCGCAACCCCTCCCAGCTTGGTATCATCTGCAAACTTAATAAGCGTACATTCTATGCCAATATCTAGATCGTTGATGAAGATATTGAACAGAGCCGCTCCCAAAACAGACCCCTGTGGAACCCCACTTGTTCTGCCCTTCCAGCAGGTTTGTGAACCATTAATAACTACTCTCTGAGTACGGTTATCCAGCCAGTTATGCACCCACCTTATAGTAGCCCCATCTAAGTTGTATTTACCTAGTTTATTGATAAGAATATCATGCAAGACCGTATCAAATGCCTTACTAAAGTCTAGGTATACCACATCCACCGCTTCTCCCTTAGCCACAAGACTCGTTATCCTATCAAAGAAAGCTATCAGATTGGTTTGACATGATTTCTTCTTTACAAATCCATGCTGGCTGTTCCCTATCACCTTGCCACTTTCCAAGTGTTTACAGATGATTCCCTTAATTACTTGCTCCATTATCTTCCCTGGCACAGAAGTTACACTAACTGGTCTGTAGTTTCCTGGGTTGTTCTTATTCCCCTTTTTATAGATGGGCACTAGATTTGCCCTTTTCCAGACTTCTGGAATCTCTCCTGTCTCCCATGATTTTCCAAAGATGATAGCTAGAGGCTCAGATACCTCCTCTATCAGCTCCTTGAGTATTCTAGGACTCATTTCATCAGGCCCTAGTGACTTGCAGGCATCCAACTTTTCTAGGTGATTTTTAACTTGTTCTTTTTAAATTTTATCTTCTAACCCTTCCCTCCTCCCGGTAATATCTGGTATTTCTGTTTTTTCCGGCTGGGCACTAGACAGAAGCCTTGTGACACCTCCTGCGGTTGCGTGCTGACGCTGGGCGGTGCGGGGTTTTTTGTATGCCCGACATGCGTGTTCTTTTTTTTTAAGCTCACATGTTCAGTATTTTTTGGGAGACCATCTGGCAACCTTTGGTGCGGGTGACTCTGGGAAGTTCTCTGGAGCTGGTCAGTCTTATTGTAACCAAGGGGAAAGTGTCTCTACATGTGTGCCTGTGGCAGATGGCCGTGTGTCTGTGCAGGGGGGCAGTGAGCCTGTGGGTGAGGGCCCGTCTGATGCCTCAGAGGTGAGGCTGGGATCAGAAACAGGGCGGGAAGAGCCCAGGAATCAGGGCAATGTTTCTCTGAGGCAGTCTGGAGTGGCTGGCCAGAGTGATGTTTTAGCTGAGGAAAAAGATCAAGTTCTGGAGGGTGAGGAGTTGTGGGCTGGTGAGGTTTGTAAAACTGAACCTGCACGAGCTGAAAGTGAGTTGTGTGAGGAGGCCCAGTGTGCGCAAGCTGCAGTTTGGCTGGGGTAAGTAGCAGTGGAGGAAGCTGTCTCAGTTGTTAGCTGTGGGCCTGAAATTAGCCAGGGGTGCTGGGGCAGGGGAGAGACTCTCTCTAGTCCTCTGTCTGTGTGTGGCAGTGGCAGGCTCGTGGGCGAAGAGTTTCCTCCAGTCCTTTGTCCGAGGAAGGGGCCCCTTCACCTGCTGTTGCCCCTGAGTTAGATCTGGATACAGCTACAGCCCGGAAAGGGGGTGGCCCTAGGCTGGTGTCTGCTGGGGAGATGGATGCTGTGACTTGGGTAGATCCAGGCAGTGTTTTGCCAGGATCCCCGAGATCAGATCGGGGTGGCACTGATGTTTTCCCTGATGCTGGTGTGTCGCTGGAAGAGGGGGGAGTGACTCTGTGGGACCAGGGTGACCCCTTAGCCCGGGCACAAGGAGAGAATTAGGACATGTTAACTCTGGAGCCTAATGATGGTGTGGACGTTTACAGCCATCTAGAGAGCTGCAAAGGGAGAGAAGGTGCCGCTGACCCTGTATCTTGTGAGTCTGTCTGTGTGCCTGAGAGGGGATTGTCTGTGAAGCCACCTGATGGGCCAGGGATGATCCAGGGAGTAAAGGAATTACAGGAAGAGTTGGTTGTGACTCAGCAGGGCAATGCTGCTGCAGAGCCAGAGAAGGGTGAACTGCTGCTTAAGGAGGCTCATAGAGTCATAGAATACTAGGACTGGAAGGGACCTCGAAAGGTCATCAAGTCCAGTCCCCTGCCCCCATGGCAGGACCAAATTCTGTCTAGAACATCCCTGATAGACATTTATCTAACCTGCTCTTAAATATCTCCAGAGATGGGGATTCCACAACCTCCCTGGGCAATTTATTCCAGTGTTTAACCACCCTGACAGTTAGGAACTTTTTCCTAATGTCCAACCTCAACCTCCCTTGCTGCAGTTTAAGCCCATTGCTTCTTGTTCTATCCTCAGAGGCCAAGATGAACAAGTTTTCTCCTTCCTCCTTATGACACCCTTTTAGATACCTGAAAACCGCTCTCATGTCCCCCCTCAATCTTCTCTTTTCTAAACTAAACAAACCCAATTCCTTCTGCCTTCCCTCCTAGCTCATGTTCTCTAGACCTTTCATCATTCTCATTGTTCTTCTCTGGACCCTCTCCAATTTCTCCACATCTTTCTTGAAATGCGGTGCCCAGAACTGGACACAATATTCCAAATGAGGCCTAACCAGCGCAGAGTAGAGCAGAAGAAGGACTTCTCGTGTCTTGCTCACAACACACCTGTTAATACATCCCAGAATCATGTTTGCTTTCTTTGCAACAGCATCACACTGCTGACTTATATTTAACTTGTGGTCCACTCTGACTCCTAGATCCCTTTCTGCCGGACTCCTTCCCAGACAGTCGCTTCCCATTCTGTATGTGTGAAACTGATTGTTCCTTCCTAAGTGGAGCACTTTGCATTTGTCTTTATTAATAGGGAATTCTCATAGGGAAGAGAGTCCTTGTAGTGCTTTTAGCAAGCAGTTTGCAGTGACAATGCCTTGTTTGGAGAATAGTGATATAGATGCAGCCGTGTTAGTCTGGTGGGTCACAGCTTGTGCTGGGAGTGTTCTCTGCCTGAGACACAGCGATGGGCCTGAACTGCCTGTTGTAAAGAAGGATCGTTCAGTCAATGACTATGCTAATTAGCACGGCCCCAAGGACCATGACTCTGTAGGTGCCCGATACACGCCTGAGGAATGCGTCTGGAAAGCTGCAGACCAGTCAGTATCTAGTGGCTGCTGGCAGGGGACTCAGGGACAGGTCACCGGGCCATGGGACCTGCTCCAGCGTGGAAGGTACCAGGAATGGCCATGAGACAGACTCCATCTTGTCTTCAATTTTGCTACTGAGCCCAGACGCAGCCTTGCGAGGGACAGAGCCGGGAAGGATTGTCGACCCGTCCGGACATAGGATGGACACCAGAGACTTCTAAGCCAGCAGAAACAAAAGACAGGACTAGGTAGCACTTTAAAGACTAAAAAGATGGTTTAATAGGTGATGAGCTTCTGTGGGCCAGACCCACTTCCTCAGATCGAATAGTGGAAGAAAATTGGCACAACCCTATATACCAAAGGGATTGTATCATCACCTAATAAACCATCCTGTAGGTCTTTAAAGTGCTGCATCGTCCTGTCTTTTGTTTCAGCAAGACCAGACTAACACGCGACATCTCTATTACTTCTAAGCTAGCAGCTTGTAACACCTCTGCTGAGAGCCTGCAGCAAGAGCTTGGGGACTGGGGCATGTGTTGTATTCTCTTAACAACCTCTGGGTATGTCTACACTAGAAAGTTAGTTCGAACTAACGGACGTTAGTTCGAACTAACTTTCCTATGCGCTACACTAGCGCTCCGTTAGTTCGAACTTAATTCGAACTAACGGAGCGCTTAGTTCGAACTAGGTAAACCTCATTTTACGAGGACTAACGCCTAGTTCGAACTAGCTAGTTCGAACTAAGGGCTGTGTAGCCCTTTAGTTCGAACTAGTGGGAGGCTAAGGCTTCCCAGGTTTCCCTGGTGGCCACTCTGGCCAACACCAGGGAAACTCTATTGCCCCCCTCCCGGCCCCGGAGCCCTTAAAGGGCCACGGGCTGGCTACTCACTTTGTGCCAGTTGCAAGGCTGCCAGCACCCGTGCCTGCACAGCCTGCACCTGCCACAGGATGAGCCAGCCATCCGAGGGCTCCCAGCCCTCCACTGCTCCCCACGACCAGCCTGGCGGCTCCCGGGAGCCTGCCCGGGGGCGCAAAAGGCGGGCGCCCGCCTGGTCAAGTGCGGAGATCGTGGACCTCATCGAGGTTTGGGGGGAAGCCTCAAATGTCCACGATCTCCGCACTAGCCACCGGAACGCGGCCGTCTATGGACGCATGGCTGCCAGCCTGGCCGCCAGGGGCCACCAGCGCAGCCGGGAGCAGGTGCGCTGCAAGATTAAAGACTTGCGGCAGTCCTACTCCCGGGCCTGCCTGCCAGGGGCTGACCCGGAGGCCTGCCCCCACTTCCATGCCCTGGACCGCATCCTGGGGCCTCATGCCGTCCCTGCCCCCCGGGACGTGATTGACCCCGGGGCAGAGGGACCGCTCCTGGACACCGAGGAGGAGGAAGAGGGCTCTGAGAGCCAGGAGCCTGCCGCCAGCCTTCCCAGGACCCGGGACCCCCGAGGCACCCCACAGAGCCGCTCGCCTGCATCATCAGAGGCCGGGGAGGCGTCCACCTGTGAGTACCCTCGTGTTCCCCTTATGTGTACGGGGGGCTGGGGCGAGAGGGAGCCCTGGGACCGTGCGCCTGGGCCTTGCCCACTACGGAGCAGCAGCTGGGGATCCTGCAGGGGCCCTGGCCTTGCAGAGGGGAGCTGGGTTTCACACACCTGGGCCCCTGGGGTAATTGACCGCTGGTCTTCTTGCACCACAGCTGCAGCACCGGGGACTGCAGGGCGCACCACACCGCCTGCAGCAGCCGCCCGCGCCCGGGCAAGCAGGACAGCCAGGAACCAGGAGGACTACCAGAGGCGGCATCTCCGGTTCCTGGACCGACAGCTCCGTCTCCAGGACCACTGGGTCCAGGAGGACCTCAGGCTGCGCCAGAGGAGTCTGGAGGCCCTGGAGGAGCAGGGCCGTGCCCTGAGAGGCCACCTCCAGAGCCTGCTAGACCGCTTTCCATTTCCTCCTCCCCCTGCTCCCCCTCTTGCTCCCCCTCTTGCTCCCCCTGCTCCCCCTCTTGCTCCCCCTCTTGCTCCCCCTGCTCCCCCTCTTGCTCCCCCTGCTCCCCCTGCTCCTCCTGCTCCTCCTGCTTCCGCTCCTGCTTCCGCTCCTGCTTCCTCCACACCCCCTGTCCTCTCTGCCCCCCCCTCCACAACCATTCCCCACCGACGCCCCCGGACCCGCAGTGTGGCGAGACGGGAGAGGCACCCAGACTCCCACCCCTGAGCTTTCCTTTCCCTTCCTCCCTTCCCTCCCCTCCCCTTCCAGCTCCCTCGTCCCAGGTTTCCCCCTCCCTTCTCCCACCTTCATTCCTCCCTCCCCCACCCCAGTTCTCTGAAATAAACAGACGTTTTTGTTGGAAAAACAGGTGTCTTTATTGTACAGTAGATAGGGAGGGGAAAGGGGAAGGGGGGGGGGTAGGGTGGAAGAAGGCCCCGGTGGGGCATGCAGGGAGAGGTCAGTCCTCCTCCTCCTCCACCTGGAAGCTGTCCCGCAGGGCTTCCCGGATCCGGATGGCCCCCCGCTGGGCTTCCCGGACGGCGGCGGTGCGGGGCTGACCGTAGTGTCCAGCCATGCGGTCAGCCTCAGCCATCCAGGCTGGCAAGAAAGCCTCCCCCTTCCGCTCACACAAATTGTGGAGCACACAACATGCCGCCACCACGGGAGGGATGTTGTGCTCGGCCAGGTCCAGACGGGTGAGGAGGCATCGAAAGCGGGCTTTCAGTCGCCCGAAGGCCCCCTCCACCACGATGCGGGCCCTGCTCAGCCTGTTATTGAAGGCCTGGCGGGAGGGATTGAGGTGTCCCGTGTAGGGCTTCATGAGCCAGGGCTGCAGTGGGTAGGCGGCATCCCCCACCAGGCAGACGGGCATGTCCACGTCCCCGACCCTGATGTGGCGGTCGGGGAAGAAGGTCCCGTCCTGCAGCCGCTGGCACACGGAGGAGTTCCGGTACACCCGGGCGTCGTGTGCTTTGCCGGACCAGCCCACATTTATGTCCGTCAACTGTCCCCGGTGGTCACACACGGCCTGCAGGATGACGGAGAAGTACCCCTTGCGGTTCACGTACCGGGACGCCTGGTGTTCCGGGGCACGGATGGGGATGTGCGTCCCGTCGATGGCCCCCCCGCAGTTGGGGAAGCCGAGGGCGCCGAATCCCCGGATGACGGCATCCGGGTCGGCGAGGCGGACCACCCTGCGGAGCAGCACCCGGTTGATGGCCTTGACCACCTGCGGAGAGAGACACAGCAAAGCGTCAATCAGTGGGGCGCCCGGGTGGCTGGGAGCGTGCGTGCCCTGGCAGTGCCCCGCGCCCCACTCCCGGAAGCAACCCCCCTGGCGGCGTGTAGTACGGCCGGGACAGCCCGACCCCTCCGGTGCGGGGCGCCTTCGCCTCCTCCCGCCCCCCCCTTTGTCCCTGGGGCGGCCCATCCCCTCCTCGCAGCCCCCCTCCCCCCCGGCTCGGTGGCCGACGAGCGCCGTACCTGCATGAGCACCGCTCCGACAGTGGATCTCCCCACGCCGAACTGGTTCCCGACGGATCGGTAGCTGTCCGGCGTGGAGAGCTTCCAGAGGGCGATGGCCACCCGCTTCTGGAGGGGGATGGCGGGCCTCATGCGAGTGTCCCTTCTTTGCAGGGCAGGGGCGAGCCACTCGCAGAGCTCCAGGAAGGTGTCCCTCCTCATCCTAAAGTTCTGGGTCCACTGTCGGTCGTCCCAGCGCTCCAGGACGATGCGGTCCCACCAGTCGCTGCTGGTGTCCAGACGCCAGATGCGGCGGGGCACGCCGGTGCCGGGGCGCCGCCGCGGCTCCTCCACGGCCCCCAGGGCGGCCAGGCGGAGAGGCAGGGGGCTGACGTTCCCCAGGTGGTGCCAGGCAGCCTCGAGCCATTGCTGGCAGGCTTGCAGCAGCAAGTCCAGAACGTGCACCAGAAGGTGCAGGGCGAGCCGTGGCTCCATGTTGCCACCTGCGGCGGTCCCCCCCGAAGGGAAGCACCGACACAGACGGGCACAGAGACCGACGCTTTGCTGTCCCTCGGCGAGGTTGGCAAGCAAGCAGGAAAAGCTGAGAACCGGCTGTCCAGGGGGGGTCCCTTTAAGCACGAGCCTCAGATAGCCTCAGACAGCAGCCACACAAAGCAACTGCTGACCTGATGCCCTGCCAGAACCGGTTTCAGCTGCCCTTAAATGCCCCCCTGCGTCCAATCAGTGTGGACGCGCTAGTTCGAACTAGCAAAACGCTAGTTCGAACTAGTTTTTAGTTCTAGATGCGCTAGTTCGAACTAGCTTAGTTCGAATTAACTAATTCGAACTAAGTTAGTTCGAACTAGCGCTGTAGTGTAGACGTACCCTCACTCTCCACTTTTCCTTTCCTTTGTTAATACACCTTTAGATTTCAGATGCTAAAGGTCTGGCCCAGCGTGATCCTGTGGGGAAGATCCAAAGTGTAAGCTGACCGGGGATTTGTGGCTGGTTCTTTGGGACCGGGAGGACCCGTTCGGGGGAGGTGAGATCGGGTTCCATAACCCCTCACCTGTGTTAGGCCCTGGGCTGATTGTGGCACAGGGAGAGCTGGGGTGTCTGAGGGGTTTTGCTCGGGAGGCTTCCTGCTGGCCGGATTGGCAGCTGGAGCTCTCGGTGGGACTGGTATGTGGCCTGTTTGGGAAGGTCTCCGGTCAGGGGCTGTAAGCAGCCCTGGTTTCGAGCTATTTGCCCTGAGCGGACACTCCCAGACCCGGCCCGGCCCATCACAGCATCCTGCTCCGAAAAGTGACTGAGGCATTGCAGGGCCGCTCTCTGCTCATCCTCTGTGATTTCTGCATCCATGGGGCCCACTCCATAAGCACACAGAGGGGTTTCTACCCACCAGCCCTGCCGTCTGTCACGTTACTGAATTTGAGGGAAGCAGCCAGATCGCTGCTGCACCCATAGGTGAGGGTGTTGGCCCCAAAAATGGTATAAAAAGGGCCATGTGGGGTGTTGAATAGAAGCTCACTGTCTGCTAATCCTGTGTACACTAGTCGTGTGATTGTAGAATGTCTGTGTGTGGAGTTAGGAATCTGTAATCTGTGTGGAGACTGAATATTTCTCTGAATGTGGTTGAGCATTGGGCAGAGCCTGGCCTATGGACATGCTAATTAGCGAGGCCCTATGGGACAATGGCTCTCAATGGGCCAAGGACACACCTGGGGAATGGTGACCAACACCTAAGGGCTGCCAGCAGGGAACACAGGGATAGGCTGCTGGCCAGGTGACCTGCTGCGGCCAAGAAGACACCAGGAAGGAGGGATAAATAGGCCATGTGGTCGACTCCATCTTGTTCTCAGCTCAGCACTTCATCCCAGAGGCAGCATTGCAGGGATCGAAGGGCCGGGAAGACCTGTGAACCCATCCTGATGCTAGGATGTGCAACAAGGACTTTTAAACCAGCAGCTGTAACATCTCTGCTAGAGCCTGCATCGAGAACTGGTACGTTACGAGGTGCATGTAACGTACTATCCTTTAACAACCTCACTCTCCTGCTTTTCTTTATTGTTGCAATAAACCTTTAGTTGTTGGATGCTAAAGGATTGGCCCAGCGTGATTTGTGGGTAAGGTCCAGAGGGTAACTTGACCAGGGATCTGTGGCTGGTTTCTTGGAACCGGACAGAACTCGTTCGGGGTAGGTGGGATTGGGTGCTAGGACCCCCCACCTGTGTATGAGGCCCGGGGCCATCTGGGGCACAGATATTGCTGGGGTGTCGGAGGGGTTTTGCTCGGGAGGCTTCAGGCAGGCAGCTGAAGCGCTCTGTGGGACTGGTTTGTGGTCTATTTGGGAAGGTCTCCAGTCTGGGGGCTATAAGGAGCCCCGAAGTTGAGCAATTCGCCCTGAACGGACACCCTCAGCTGTGCCGAGATATGTCCCGGTCCGTCACACTGTCACAGTCTGAATCTCGGGCCCTAGCCTCGGCCACAGGTTCTGCTGGCTAACCCAGACCCACAGTGACACCCAGGCTGCTCCTTGGCCTGCCATCCATGCCCGCTGCAGCCTGGCAACCTGGCTAGGCAAGGGGGAGCCAAATCCCCAACCCTGCAACCCGTGGTGAGGTTTTAGCAAGTGTAAGCAGCGGCTGAACTGCTGCTTGCTGTCAGCCAGCTAACAGGAGGGGTCGGTGTGCCCACTACAGTTCTTTAGCTCTGCAAGGTAATTAACTGTTGACATGTAAATACAGCTCAGGAGAGAATCCGAGGTGTGGCTGCGTAAATCCCATTCAGCCAGGGCTGATGGAGGGTCAGTGTTGGACTGGACTGTGGAGAATTGTAAATAATTTGGGACTGTTGTGGGGGTCACTAATCATGCTACCCCTAAATGTGGGAACTGTAACACATGCCACCAGTGCTCGCGGGAGAGACACCCCCATCATGGGAAGAGGTCTCGGAAGAACAAGCCTCCCCCTTCCAGAGTTGAGTGAACAGAGCTGGAGGGAAGGGTTAAAAGGTTTGAGTCAGCCTGCTCCAGACCTGCCGGGTGTGAGCTATAAGACTGGCCAGGCCTGCATCTTTCCCCCTTTGTTTTAAGGACAGACCTAAAGCAGACTCCCTGAGGAGTCTTTTCTTTTGCTAGTCCAGTGAAAGCTGGATTCATTTGCCAGTCCAGCTGGTGGCTAAAGAGTTGAAATCACTGAGAGCTGAAATCACTGGTTTGGCTGAGGCCAGACCTATTGCTGCCAGTGAAGTGGCGGTGACCAGCGGCGTGGCGTGGCGCGGAGCGGCAGCAGGCGAGGGGTGGCCATCAGCGACATGGTGTGGCATGGCGAGGGGCAGCCACCAGCGGCGTGGCGCGGAGCGGCACCAGACGAGGAGCGGTGACCAGCGGCGTGGCGTGGAGCGGCGGCAGGTGCCCAGCGGTGTGGAACAAGACAGCTGGTGGAGCATGGAGGAGTTTCGTATAAGGTGCCCCCTATCTATCCCCCCACCCCCATTTCTACCCAGGTTGGGAGGTGAAACCCTGCGGGTGAACTTTGGGACTCTGGGTGGCAGGGACCAGGGACAGAGACTTTTGGGCTGTCGGACTGTTTTGGACTTCGGGCGATTCTTGGCTGGGGTGGGGGCTTGGCTCCTGTTTGGGTTATGGTCTCTGTTTGTGGTGTTTTCCCCAAGTTAATGCCATACGACTTCTCTCTCTGTTTCATTAAATGTTTCTTTCCTACACTCAGACTCGGTGCTTGCGAGTGGGAAGCATTGCCTCTCAGAGGCGCCCAGGGGTGCGTGAATTTCCCAGATTACTGGGTGGGGGCTCGAGCCGGTTCTATGTGTGATGGCCCCAAGATATTGAACCCAGCCCTGGTTACTGCCAGGCCTACCCAGCAGAAGGGTTACACAAGGACACGTCTGAGAGGACAGCCCGGGGGGGGGCGGGGGGGGTGAGTCTCGACAGTGTGTGGCGGTGTGGGCTTTGCGACAGGCCAGTCGAGGCTGTCCCGGAAGAAGAGGCTGTTTCGAAGGAGAACAGTCGGAATGCGCTGTGGTGAAAAGTCACAACCTGCAAACGCTGGGATAGCTGAGAGCTCCTCTTGCAGGCGATGGTGTGGCTTTCGGCCACGCGCGGTGTCGGAGGGGAGAGCGGGCCAGTGGACGGTTTTCAGCCAGCCCCTCTCAGGCGCCAAGTCAGACGGTGCCGCTCCCCTGTCCACGATCCAGGCAGTGACAAAGAGACACTCGCAAATTCAGTGGCTGAATGACGGAGCTGGGGGTCACGTGGATTTTAAGTGGTACCTTGGCTACGGCTGAGCTTCGTTAAAGTCATAAATAACCCAGCAGCAGTGGCCATGTCGTGATCACATCGTGCAAACAATTTGCCCAGCACTTGGCACCAAGGTGCCTGAGATTTTCAAAGGCGCGAAGGGCAGGGAGGTGGCCAGGACCCATGGGAGTTGTGTCCTCACCACAGATCCGGCTCAGCGCTTCCTGCGTTCCCTGTTCCCTGCCGCAAGCAGGGACCGCCTAGCCCCGAAACTCCCCTCCCCCAACCCCGCGCGGTTTGGGCGTCATACGCAGCCAGCCAGGGTTGCACATTTCTGGGGCTTTTAATTTAAAATATCGGTTTGATCACAGCCGGAAGAGAGAGGGGACAGACAGCCAGACAGGCAGGCAGAGCAAATTCCCCTGCAATTCACAGCAGCACACAGCTCCCGTGGCACACGCGTGGCCCTCGCTGATGTTACCGCTGCTCCCACCGCCGGGGGGGTCTAGACACAGGATCGGTCTGATGCAGAAGAGCAGAGGGCTCTGGGGTCCTGGAGGCTCTGGCGGGAAGGCGGCACCAGGGAACGCCCGGCCATGGCGCTTACCCCCGCGCAAGGGGTCACTGACCCTGCCCTGTGAGCGCTGGCTGAGGGAGGGGCCCGGCCCACGCTCCAGCTCCTCTCCTCGCCCTGGGGCCCTGTCCCCGCGGCGGGGCCAGGCCGGCTCCGCTCAGCCCAGTGGAACAGAGCTGAACCCCCCTCCCATTGCAGCCACCCCCCAGTCCTGCGCCAAGAGCCAGCTCTGCCTCAGCCTTAGCACCCCCGCACTCCCCCCAGCAAATCTACCCCCTGGCCTCCCCCCCCCCAGCAACTCTCTTGGCACTGCCCGGGCGGCTTGGCACAGAAACCATTGCAGGAGCACTGGCTGAGTGCCACGGACCCGATTTGCTTTATGCCAGGGCCCCTGGAGGGTGGGGCTGGCAAAGGGGGCTGGCCAGGAGACCCAGGACAGGACGGACAGGCAGCACCTGGACTTGGCTCCCCACATGGCCCCTTCCCCGTGCGGCTGCCCAGAAGGCTGATACGGGGGGGAGGGTCTTTCCGCTGGCACAGGGGCCATTGTGGGCCAGTTTCGGTCTCTCTAATAGAGGCACCTGCTCCCTAGGGGTGCAGCTGAGACCCACCACACTCGTCTCACGTCGTGGCCACCGCCCAGCCAGCCAGGTCGCCACCAAGTACAGAGAGCCCACGAATTCCGGGGGGACCTGCCGAGGTGCCCGGCTCATTGCGGGAGCACGTCTGCCTGGCACGGGGAGGCCGGGGGCAGTGCCAGCCGGCGTGGCCTGAGCCGTCTGCGCCTGGCAGGCCTGGGCACACCCCGGCCCGGTCCCAGCGAAGCAGCACGTGGCGTGACAGAGTCCAGGGAGAGTCCCCGGGCAGAGCAGAGAGCAGGAAGTGAAGATCTCCGCGGGGGTGCAGGACCGTCCCACCGGAGTCAGACCCGAAGGAGCTGCTGGCCGTCCTAGGAAAGAGAGAAAAAGGGTGATGCTCGTCCGCCCGCTGCCAGCTCTCGGCTGAGCCCTGCGAGGGAACAGGCCGCTTCTCTGATCGCGGGGGAAAGGCCCGTGCGGAGTGTGGGAATCCAGGCCTGAGACGTGTCTCCCCTGCCCAGCCAGGAGGCGGGTCCAGGTTAAATGGGCCATCGCGCAGCATCCCAGTGCAGCAGCCGGGTGAATGGTCCATGCGCGGATGTGAGGCTGTCCGAGCGGCCAGGCTGGGTCAGCGCAAAGGCCCAGCCAGCCCCGTGTCCTGTAGCTAAGGCGCGACCCCCTGAGTCCGCCTGGCTTCTCCGGGCCCGCCCCAGGCAGGAGATGGAGACTAGACACTGGACTAGGTGCCCTGGCCCAGCACGCCCACAGGTGAGTCCTAGATCAGAGGTACCAGTGGGCTGGCTGGGGATAGAGGGGGGGATACAGGGCTCCAGCGACCAATGGACTGGCCGGGGATGGCGGCAGGGCCCAGTGGTACGGGGCTCAGGGTCCCAGCAGGCTGACCCAGCATGAGGAGGTAAGCCGCTGGGATCCAGGGGGGCACCCTGTGCCCAGCATGGAGGAAGCGACTCCTCCCCCACATCTGCCAGGCCTGACTAGCCGGTGCCCCTGCTGCGTGCCAGCATGCACGGGCTTTGCCTGGGGTGCGGCTGTGCCCTTACCTAGCTATAGTAGGCTTCCCGCAGCTTCTCCATCAGACGGTGCACCCAGTAGGCATGGGGAGGGGCACAGAGCCGCCGTCCTCTCATGGTGATAAACCTAACGCACAGCAAGGAAACAGAGGTGCCAGTTAACACGAGCTACCCCCTGCACCCTGCCACTGCTCTGCCCCCCTCTGCCTGCAGCCGCCCCGTGGTGGCTTCCCGGCTGAGGGCGTGTGGGAGATTCCCAAGCCGAACTTTGTAGGTAACAACGCTGAGGAATTGTTCCGGATGGAGGTGTCATTAGAGGAGGTTTGGGAACAAATTGATAAATTTAACAGTAACAAGTCCCCGGGACCAGATGGCAGCCACCCGAGAGTTCTGAAAGCGCTCCAATGGGAAAGTGCGGAACTATTAACTGTGGTTTGTAACTGACCCTTTAAATCCGCTTCCGTACCAAATGACGGGAAGGTAGCTAATGTGCCGCCAATATTTAAAAAGGGCTCTAGAGGTGATCCTGGCAATTACAGACCGGTAAGTCTAACATCAGCACTGGGCAAATGGGTTGAAACTATAGCAAAGAATAAAATTGTCAGACATGTGGATGAAGATAATTTGTTGGGGGAAAGTCAATGTGATTTCTGTAAAGGGAAATCCTGCCTTACTAATCAGCTAGAGTTCTTTGAGGGAGGTCAACAAGCACGTGGACAAGGGGGATCCAATGGATCTAGTGCACTTAGATTTCCAGAAAGCCTTTGACAAAGTCCTTCACCAAAGGCTCTTAAGTAAAGTAAGTTGTCATGGGATAAGAGGGAAGGTCCTTCTGTGGATTGGTAACCGGTTAAAAGACAGGAAACAACGGGTAGAAATAAATGGTCAGTTCTCGGAGTGGAGAGGGGTACCTAGTGGGTCCATGCTGGAACCGATCCTAATCATCTGATTTATAAATGATCTGGAGAAAGGGGGAAACAGGGAGGCAAAATGTGCCGATGATCCCAGACTGCTCGAGATAGTTAAGACCGAAGCAGCCTGTGACGCGCTTCAAAAGGATCCCCCCAAACTAAGTGATTGGGTAAGAAAATGGTAAATGGAATGTCAGGTCGATCGATGTCAAGTAACGCACGCGTCCCAGGTTTGGGAGGGTCTGTTCTACTCAGCAGCGCCCATCCCCCTGGTGTCTGACCTGCCCCCTTCCATCCCCAGCTCCCCACCAGCTAGACCCCCCCCCCACCCGCCAGCACGAGCAGCCCCCCCGGCCCTCTCCCCCGCCCTGGCAGGGGTACTCACACTATGGCATGGATGGGGCAGCCATCCTGCCGCCGCTGCACCTCGTAGCCCAGCAGAAGTTTGCGGGGGATGGGGGTCGAGCTGGTTCTCAAGCAGCAGTCCAGGGCGTTGTTGGTGCCGGACACTGGGAGAGAAAATCCATAGGAGGGTTGGGCTCCGGGTGCTCTGGGCTCTGGTTCTTCCGGGCTCCGGGTGCTCTGGGATCTGGTTCTTCCGGGCTTTGGGTGCCCTGGGCTCTGGGTGCTGTGGGCCCCGGGTGCTCTGGGCTCTGGTCCGACTGGTTGCCATACTGCAGTCGGGGGGGGGGGGATTTTCCCCCAGGTCAGATTGGCCGAGGCCCTATGGGGTGGGATTCACCTCCCCCTGCAGTGTGGGCCTGGGGGGCCTTGCTCATTTGATCTAGTGTCAGTGGTGGGGTCTCTGCCACTGCGTCGGGGGCTGGAGCACGACCTGCGAGGGGAAGCTGAGGGGTTTGGGTTTGTTCAGTCTGCAGAAGAGCAGAGTGAGGGGGGATTTGAGAGCAGCCTTCAACTTCCTGAAGGGAGGTTCCAAAGAGGCTGGAGAGAGGCTGTTCTCAGTGGGGGCAGGTGGCAGAACAAGGAGCAATGGGCTCAAGTTACAGTGGGGGAGGTCTAGGTTGGAGATTAGGAAAAGCGATTTCCCCAGGCGGGTGGGGAAGCGCTGGGCTGGGTTCCCTAGGGAGGGGGTGGAATCTCCATCCCTAGAGGTGTTTAAGTCCCGGCCTGACCAAGCCCTGGCTGGGATGGTTGAGCTGGGGTTGGTCCTGCTTTGGGCAGGGGGCTGGACTTGGTGCCTCCTGAGGCCTCTGCAGCCCTGGGGTTCTGTGAGTCTAAGTTTCAGAATCCCGAATAGAGGGTCTGTTCCGGAGGCGGGGGTGAGGCTGTGGCCTGTAATGGGCGTCAGCTGAGCAGCCTTTTCTGACCTTAAGGTCTCTGAAGGTCCAAGGAAGGGGCAGTGCTACCTCGTATCGGACCAGCCAAGAGACCCAACAGCAGAGACACTGCGCACAGGCTGGGGACCCTAGAACACCCCCCTCCCTCCGACGCTCCGCCTGTCCCAGACAAAACCCGGGGATCCTACAATGTCCCCCCCCAACGCTCCGCCTATCCCAGACGAAACCCGGGGATCCTACAACGTCCCCTCCCGACGCTCCGCTTGTCCCAGACGAAACCCGGGGATCCTACAATGTCCCCCCGCGATGCTCCGCCTGTCCCAGACGAAACCCAGGGATCCTACAACGTCCCCTCCCGACGCTCCGCCTGTCCCAGACAAAACCCGGTGATCCTACAACGTCCCCTCCCGACACTCCGCCTGTCCCAGACCAAACCCAGGGATCCTACAACGTCCCCTCCCGACGCTCTGCCTGTCCCAGCCAAAACCCGGTGATCCTACAACGTCCCCTCCCGACACTCCGCCTGTCCCAGACCAAACCCGGGAATCCTACAACGTCCCCTCCCGACGCTCCGCCTGTCCCAGCCAAAACCCGGTGATCCTACAACGTCCCCTCCCGACACTCCGCCTGTCCCAGACCAAACCCAGGGATCCTACAACGTCCCCTCCCGACGCTCTGCCTGTCCCAGACCAAACCCGGGGATCCTACAACGTCCCCTCCCGACGCTCCGCCTGTCCCAGCCAAAACCTGGGGATCCTACAACGTCCCCTCCCGACGCTCCGCCTGTCCCAGCCAAAACCTGGGGATCCTACAATGTCCCCTCCCGACGCTCCGCCTGTCCCAGACAAAACCCGGGGATCCTACAATGCCCCCCCCCAATGCTCCGCCTGTCCCAGACAAAACCCGGGGATCCTACAATGTCCCCCTGCGATGCTCTGCCTGTCCCAGACGAAACCCGGGGATCCTACAACGTCCCCTCCCGGCGCTCTGCCTGTCCCAGACGAAACCCAGGGATCCTACAACGTCCCCTCCCGGCGCTCTGCCTGTCCCAGACCAAACCCGGGCATCCTACAACGTCCCCTCCCGATGCTCCGCCTGTCCCAGACCAAACCCGGGGATCCTACAACGTCCCCTCCCGACGCTCTGCCTGTCCCAGCCAAAACCCGGTGATCCTACAACGTCCCCTCCCGACGCGCCGCCTGTCCCAGACCAAACCCGGGGATCCTACAACGTCCCCTCCCGATGCTCCGCCTGTCCCAGACCAAACCCGGGGATCCTACAACGTCCCCTCCCGACGCTCCGCCTGTCCCAGACCAAACCCGGGGATCCTACAACGTCCCCTCCCGACGCTCCGCCTGTCCCAAAGGAAACCCGGGAAGGAGGCTGGGAAGGGCCCTTTGCTTTCGGGATCCAAGCGACTGGCTGCAGGGGTCTCTGTTGCCCACCCGGCTGGGATCTGTTTGCTTTTACAGACGATTATTGCCCGTGTGTTTCCAGCAGAGCCCACGACACTCCAGGTGCTGCCCAAAGCCCAGAGAAGCCCAGAGACCAGTCCCTCGCCGCCGTCTCTCTCCCCTGAGCCCTCGACATGGAGCCTTGCACATGCAAACTCAGGCGGACAGCCCACAGCTGTGCCCGAGCATCCAGGGCCTGATCCTCGCCCTGTCCTGTGCCATCAAACCCCACCAGTCTGGCTCTGGGCCAGCCGTCTCTGTGCCTCGGTTTCCCCCTGCGCTGGGGGCGTACTGGCAGCAGCCTCTGAGGTGTGACGAAGGAGGCTCATTAACGAGCCAGGGATGGGTGCAAAGTGTCACTGCGCAGGATTTCACTGCGCCAGGCACACCCGCGGGGTCAGGCTGCGAGCGCTGGGAGGCTGAGTGGCCCAGCGGCAGGACGGCCGGCGTGGAGCAGAGCTCCCGGGGGCGGAGGGGAAACACTCCGGAGACTGATGCCCGGGTGCCCTGTGCCAGCCTTGGGGATGCCTCAGCTGGAAGCCAGCAGCAACCCCAGCCCCGGCGCGCTAACCCCAGGGACCGGCCCGCCCCACGAGCAGAGCCCCAGGGCTGCAGAGCGCGCCCGGCGGGAGCTGTCCAGCTTACCGGGCAGGAGGCTCTGCAGGAAGAGGGCGGCCAGGCCGAGCAGAACCAGGCTCCGAGCCAGCTCCATGCTGCGGCGCAGGCGGGGAGTCCGGAGTCGCCTGCAGGAGGGAGTCGGGCGGGCACACTCGGCACGGGGGCGGCTGCAGCTCCCGGGGCTCGGCTGCTCCGGCTCTATTTATCCTGCCTCCTTGCTCTCGCTTTCACTTCTCCCGGAGGCGGGCTCACTTCCCCGCTGCCGCTGCTGGCTTCGGGCAGGGCTCCCGGCGCGGCGCCAGCGGAGAGGGGACAGGCCCCGGCAGCACCTGTGGGCTGGCAAAGGGGGCGCGGCCCCAGCACTGGGCTAGCGGGGGCTCAGACCCCCTGTGAGCCGTGGGCAGGCTGGGGTGGGCACGGAGCCGGTGCTACGGGGAAGGACTCATCTAGGTCAGCCGGGGGGTCTTAGCCACGCTCTAGAAACCCCCCTGCAGAAGCTGGGCGCTCACGCAGCCTGACTGGCATTGCAGTGTGCCAGCCTCGGCCTGTGGGCCCCTGCCCCATGGGTCGGGGGGCTGGAGGGGTGGCCCAGTTGCTTGGGGAAATGCCCTGGGTTGATGTTCAGCAGGGCCTGCTCAGAGGGGAGCCGGTTGCTTTGCAAACGGGTCACCCCAGCCCATCGCCAGCCTGCGAGAGACGCCAGCTGAGCCCCAGGGCGGCTGGAACGTGGCCCCCGGCCCCCTGCCCGGGTCTCGGCCGCATGGGCTGCCTGGGGCGGCCGGGTCGCCTGCCGAACCCCCTTCCCTGGGCCAGCCTGCTCCCCGCTGAGGGAAGGGAGGGAAACGGAGGAAGGTGCCCAGGGAGGCCGGAGGGGAACTCGGCCCAGGGGGAGACGCGAGGGCGGTTGAGCCCCTCGGCCGGGGCAGGCCTGTCCCCTCCCTGCCGCTCTCCGGCAGCGCCCCAGCGAGGCCGGGACGGGTCGGGCAGCGCGCCAGGGCTGTGCCCAGCAGTGCCTGCTTGGGTCTCTGCTGTGCGCCCGCTTGGGTCCCTGCTGTGTGCCCGCTTGGGTCTCTGCTGTGCGCCCGCTTGGGTCTCTGCTGTGCGCCCGCGGGCCCGCTTGGGTCTCTGCTGTGCGCCCGCGGGTCCGCTTGGGTCTCTGCTGTGCGCCCGCGGGCCCGCTTGGGTCTCTGCTGTGTGCCCGCTTGGGTCTCTGCTGTGCGCCCGCTTGGGTCTCTGCTGTGTGCCCGCTTGGGTCTCTGCTGTGCGCCCGCTTGGGTCTCTGCTGTGCGCCCGCTTGGGTCCCTGCTGTGTGCCCGCTTGGGTCTCTGCTGTGTGCCCGCTTGGGTCTCTGCTGTGCGCCCGCTTGGGTCTCTGCTGTGTGCCCGCTTGGGTCTCTGCTGTGCGCCCGCTTGGGTCCCTGCTGTGCGCCCGCTTGGGTCTCTGCTGTGCGCCCGCTTGGGTCTCTGCTGTGTGCCCGCGGGCCCGGTTGGGTCTCTGCTGTGCGCCCGCGGGCCCGCTTGGGTCTCTGCTGTGCGCCCGCGGGTCCGCTTGGGTCTCTGCTGTGCGCCCGCTTGGGTCTCTGCTGTGCGCCCGCGGGTCCGCTTGGGTCTCTGATGTGCGCCCGCTTGGGTCTCTGCTGTGCGCCCGCGGGCCCGCTTGGGTCTCTGCTGTGCGCCCGCTTGGGTCTCTGCTGTGCGCCCGCTTGGGTCTCTGATGTGCGCCCGCTTGGGTCTCTGCTGTGCGCCCGCTTGGGTCTCTGCTGTGCACCCGCGGGCCCGCTTGGGTCTCTGCTGTGCGCCCGCGGGCCCGCTTGGGTCTCTGCTGTGCGCCCGCTTGGGTCTCTGCTGTGCGCCCGCGGGCCCACTTGGGTCTCTGCTGTGCGCCCGCTTGGGTCTCTGCTGTGCGCCCGCGGGCCCGCTTGGGTCTCTGCTGTGCGCCCGCGGGTCCGCTTGGGTCTCTGCTGTGCGCCCGCTTGGGTCTCTGCTGTGCGCCCGCTTGGGTCTCTGCTGTGCGCCCGCGGGTCCGCTTGGGTCTCTGCTGTGCGCCTGCGGGTCCGCTTGGGTCTCTGCTGTGCGCCCGCTTGGGTCTCTGCTGTGCGCCCGCGGGTCCGCTTGGGTCTCTGCTGTGCGCCCGCGGGTCCGCTTGGGTCTCTGCTGTGCGCCCGCGGGCCCGCTTGGGTCTCTGCTGTGCGCCCGCTTGGGTCTCTGCTGTGCGCCCGCGGGTCCGCTTGGGTCTCTGCTGTGCGCCTGCGGGTCCGCTTGGGTCTCTGCTGTGCGCCCGCTTGGGTCTCTGCTGTGCGCCCGCGGGTCCGCTTGGGTCTCTGCTGTGCGCCCGCGGGCCCACTTGGGTCTCTGCTGTGCGCCCGCGGGTCCGCTTGGGTCTCTGCTGTGCGCCCGCTTGGGTCTCTGCTGTGCGCCCGCGGGTCCGCTTGGGTCTCTGCTGTGCGCCCGCGGGCCCGCTTGGGTCTCTGCTGTGCGCCCGCTTGGGTCTCTGCTGTGCGCCCGCTTGGGTCTCTGCTGTGCGCCCGCGGGCCCGCTTGGGTCTCTGCTGTGCGCCCGCTTGGGTCTCTGCTGTGCGCCCGCGGGCCCGCTTGGGTCTCTGCTGTGCGCCCGCTTGGGTCTCTGCTGTGCACCCGCTTGGGTCTCTGCTGTGCACCCGCTTGGGTCTCTGCTGTGCGCCCGCTTGGGTCTCTGCTGTGCGCCCGCGGGCCCGCTTGGGTCTCTGCTGTGTGCCCGCTTGGGTCTCTGCTGTGCGCCCGCTTGGGTCTCTGCTGTGCGCCCGCTTGGGTCTCTGCTGTGCGCCCGCGGGCCCGCTTGGGTCTCTGCTGTGCGCCCGCGGGTCCGCTTGGGTCTCTGCTGTGCGCCCGCGGGCCCGCTTGGGTCTCTGCTGTGCGCCCGCGGGCCCACTTGCAGGATCAGGGCCCCCTCCCAAATGTCTCCACAGCCCCTCGGACCCTCCCCAGCCCCTGCCCCTCGCACCTCACCCTGCCCGCCCCATGCACCTCGCCCCACACATCTCGCCCTGCCCCTCGCACCTCACCCTGCCCGCCCCACGCACCTCGCCCCACACATCTCGCCCTGCCACACGCACCTCACCCTGCCCGCCCCACGCACCTCACCTCGCCTGCCCCATGCACCTCGCTCTGCCACGCCCCACGCACCTCACTCCGCCTGCCCCATGTGCTTCGCCCCACACATCTCGCCCCGCCTGCCCCACACACCTCACCTCGCCTGCCCCATGCACCTCGCTCTGCCACGCCCCACGCACCTCACTCCGCCTGCCCCATGTGCTTCGCCCCACACATCTCGCCCCGCCTGCCCCACACATCTCGCCCCGCCTACCCCATGCAGCTCGCCCCATACATCTCGCCCCACCTGCCCCATGCACCTTGCCCCGACCGCCCCACACACCTCACCCCGCCTGTCCCGCCTGCCCCACACACCTCGCCCCGCCCACCCCACACACCTCACCCCGCCACGCCCCATGTACCTCGCCCCGCCACGCCCCACACACCTCACCCTGCCCCACGCGCCTTGCCCCGCCTACCCCATGCAACTCTCCCCACCCATCTCTCACACTGCCCCATGCCCCTCGCCCCGCCTGCCCCACACACCTCACCCTGCCCCACGTGCCTCGCTCTGCCTGCCTCACACACCTCATCCTGCCTGCCTCATGCACCTTGCCCCATACATCTTGCCCCATCCGCCCCACACACCTCACCCCACACATCTCGCCCCGCCTACCACACGCACCTCGCCCCGCTGCACCCCACACACCTCTCCCCACCCGCCCCATGCACCTCGCCCCACCATGCCCCACACATCTTGTCCCGCCTGCCCCACACACCTTACCGTACCCCACGCACCTCGATCTGCCTGCCCCACCATGCCCGGGGCTTTCGGGATCTCCGGAGAACGCGCGAGTGGCATGGCATCCCCGCACGCCCAGCACGGCAGAGCAGCCAGCTGTCACGTTACTGGGTTCTAAGGGGCGCAGCCAGATCACTGCTGCACCCACGGGGGGGGGGTGTTTGCCCCAAAGGTCTGTACAAAGGGGGCCGTGTGAGGTGTCACACGAAAGCTTCTGTTCTACTGATTCTGTGTGTGCTCTTCATGCACTTGTATGAGATCTGTGTGTGGAGTTAGACACATGGACTCTGTGTGGATGCTGGAAAATTCTCTGTCTGAGGCAGAGCAATGGGTGAGAAATGCTCAGCCAACGGCTATAATAATTAGCAAGGAGACAATGAAGCTCTAGGTGCCAATACACCCCTCAGGAACGTGACTGGTATCTGCAGACCAGCCAGGGCGGCCAGCATGGGACACAGGGATAGGTCGATGGACCATGGGACCTTCTCTGCCCAGGAAGATGCCAGGGGAGGTATATACGTGCCATGTGGCACCCTCCATCGGGTCTTGAGTTCAGCTCCTGATCCCAGGTGCAGCCTTGCAGGGAACAACGAGCCAGGAAGCGCCGGGGACCCATCCTGACATAGGATGTACACCAGAGACTTTTAAGTTAGCAGTTTATAACATCTCTGCTACGAGCCTGCATTGAGAACTGGGGGGTTCGATGCATGTAATGTATGATACTTTAACAACCTCACTCTCAGGCTTTTCTTTCTTTTAGTAATAAACCTTTAGATGGTAGATTCTAAGGGATTGACTCAGAGTGATTTGTGGGTAAGATCCAAAGTGCAAATTGACCCAGGACCTGTGGCTGGTTTCATGGGATTGGAAGAACCCGTTCCGGGGAGGTGCGATTGGGTTCTATAACCCCTTGTGACGGAGCGTCGGGTTTTTCCCGTCTCCTGCACCCCCGTAATGGCACGAACAGACTCACCCAGCCAGTAGAACAGAGGGAGTTTATTGCTTCTCCAGGATACAGCACAGCACAGATGGAATCTGGTTACAGGAACTGGGGCTAGGAGGCCTCAGTGCCCCCCTTGAGATGGGGGGTGGCTGGGCCCTACAATCCCAGCCACCTCCCTAGCTCCTTCTCCCCTGCTTCCCAGACAGAAACTAAACCGTGCTCTTCCAGCCCTGCCCCCCAGCCAGGGGCGGCATCCCACCTTCCTTTGTTTCTCTCCCTGGGGGGTAGCTGGTCAGACAGGTTTGGAGCCCCCTTTGCATAATGACTCACCCCCTGCCCTGCTGGGCCGTGCTGCAGACAGCAGAGGTCACCCACAGCCCACTGCCCAGCATAGCAGCCAGCAAGGTACCCCCCACTACGTCACACCTCTCACCTGTGTGTTAGGCCTGGGGCTGAGTGGGGCACAGGGAGAGCTGGGGTGTCCGAGGGGTTTTGCTCGTGATGCTTCTGGCTGGCCAGATTGGCAGCTGGAACGCTCGGTGCGACTGGTTTGTGGCCTGTTTGGGAAGGTCTCCGGTGAGGGGCTATAAGGAGCCCCAAATCTGAACAATTCGCCCTGAGCGGACGCCCTCAGCGGTGCCCAGACCCGACCCGGTCCCTCACACCAGCACTGCCCCTGGCAGCCGGGGCAGGCTCAGAACCACTAGACTAGCACAGACCAAAGGTCCATCTAGACCAGCCTCCTCTCCGCCAGACCCCTGGGGGCACCGCGAGCCACCTCTCTCCCGTTTGAACCCCTACCGGGAGGCCCTGCCCTCTGTCTCCTGCCTTTTAGCCCATTCTGCGTCCGCGAGCGGCCCTTCCCTCTCCCTGCCGTGGTAGCTCACAAGCTCGTGGCGAGGGGCCTTGTCCAAGGCTTTCGGAAATCCAAGTTCGAGATCCCTCTTGCCCATGTTTGCTGGCTCCTCAGAGCATCCGAGCAGGCTGGAGAGGCCTGATTTCCCTTTACAAAAGCCGTGTTGACTCTGCGCCCACAGACTCCGGGGGGATCCCATCCTCATTGGCCGGTTTGTTCCAAAACCTCCTCCCCTGGGGCACGTCTGCCGCTGGGCCGGCGGAACAGAACCGCCGGGTGGGGGTCCCCCTCACCAACGCAGGTCTCTGCCCCGGCCTCGCCTCCCCTCCATCCCCACTAGCCGCTTGGCAGCTTCCTGCTTCCGTTCCCTTCTTGCGCGGCGCTGGGTCCGTCGCTCGCTGTTGGCGCGCTGCCTGCGTCGACCCCGCTGCGGGCGAGGGGCCAGCGCCGACGGGCCTCTGTCCGTGCGGGAAGGAGGCCTCTTGCCTTGCTGCTTAGCCAGGCGGGGGACTCCGGCTCTCTCTGAACAGGGAGAGGACACTGGGTGAGTCGCCAGGGGGTAGTTTGACTCCACTTCCAGGAACCTCACGGGCACAGGGCTTTTGGGACTGGTCTTAGCTTCCCTTTAACTCGCCTCCTCGCCGGCTGGAGTTCCCCTGCGCTAGGGAAGGCCTGAGCGGGTGGGTTTCTGGGGCATTTCCCCCGACGAGCCGTTCAGCTAAAGTCATGCCTTGGACCGGCTCCTAGCCCCCATCTGGGGCCCACTCACAGCTCCAGGAAGGCCAGGGCCCCGGGCGGGGGCTTTGGCCCGGCTGCGCGTGATGCTTTCACTGACGCAGCTTCTGCCCTTCTCCCTGGGTGGCTGTTCTGTTGGGGGGGGTCGGCGTTTGGGGAAACTTGCCTCGTTGGCACCGGGCAGCACCTCCCCCCTCCGTGGGATTCATGCCCCCTTCGCCGCCCCTGCAGGGCACAGAGCCCCGTGAGGCACAGAGAGGAGGGGGTGGCTTTGGGCCAGCTGGGTCCCAGGCCTGGCTTTGCTCCCGACTCTGAGGACGTCACTTCGCCTCTTCGTTCTCCCCCCGTGAAAGCCCTAGGCGGTGAGGTCTTCTGGGCTGCGCCATCTCGCCCTAGGGCGCACGCAGCCCCCAGGACAGCAGGGCCTCGGGGGGAGGGGGATCTCCATGCCCCGGGGACCACAGATGTGCGCCCATCCGCGCGGAGCCTGCTGGTCACTCGCTGTGAGCGCTCGCTGCCAAGCGTTCATCCCGCCCGGGAGCCGCTCGTTAGAAAACCGCCGGGCTAGGGTAGCCCCCACACAAACCGGCTTCCCGCGGGTTGTCCCTAACCCCATCAGCGGGCATCGCCGCCGGTCACCTGACGCTTGGCCCCGTTTCCCTCCCCCCGGGGGGCGACCCCACTTGCTTCAGCCATTTCTGCCTCGTGTCGTCTGGCCCCCACGCAGGCCCCCCACCCCTGGGCTCACGCACGCCCCGCAGCAAGTTCCAGCCCGGCCTCGCCCCCAGCAAATTGCTGACAGACTGGTTCCCCCGGGGTTTGCGGGCCCACGTCTGGCTGGCAGCTGGCCCTGCTCACATCCGACCCCGGAGAGTTTCGTTTCTCCTAGAGCCCAGGGCCCGTGACTGCGCCGCTTCTGAGCCTGCTTCCCCCCGGCCGGGGCATTCCAGCACGGCCGCGCCGCCAGCCCCGCAGCAAAGTCTAGTGGGGCGCGCAGGGGCAGGGCCGGGCAGGCAGGATGTCTTGGCTTAACGCGAATTGGTGCCCGGCCCTGCGTTATCACCTCGCTAAGCCTCCTTATCTGCAGGAAACTTGGCCCCGCCGCTCACGGGGCGAGTCCAGGGAGCAAAGATAAGAGGCAGCCACATTAATAGCTGCAGTGCGGGGCATGGCGGCGCGGCGCCTTTCCCCGGGCAACCCCCATGACATGGCTGCCGGTCCCACTCCCGGGCAGCCCTCCGCCGGCCAGGTGAGGAAACCCCAGCCACACACAGGGGCAGAGGCCAGGAGACGCCGGATCCACCCTCGGCTCGGGCTTTCTCCCCCCAGTGCTTGCTGCTGTGGGGCACAAGGGGGGTCCCCCAGGAGCCCCAAGAACTGAGAGGAGCACAGAGCCTGTGACTCCCCCCCCCCACGAGTCTCCTGGCAACCCACCCACCCTGGCCGGCCTCCCTTCGCCCACCCCGGCCTGTCTCTCTGCGCACCCTCTCCCTACACAAATGGGGCCAGCTTCACAGCGCTGGCTCAGGGACAGGGCTGAACCCTCCGGGGAGCCCACCCAGCCCCACGCCCACCGGGGGCATGGCTGGGGCAGGGTCCCATCACAGGATCACTCCCAACCTGGTGCCCGCTTGGCCCTTCGACGGCCTGGCAGTGCCGAGCTGTGGGCCATGGCAGCTGGCAGGGGTGCCAGGGAGGGCTGGGGGGCAGCCCTGCTCATAGAGCGGGCACCAGGGGGCTGAGCTGTGTCCCGGCACGCCCAGCGAGGGGCAGCCAGCAGGGTCCTGCCGGGTGGGCATGCGGCATGAGACCCCATGGCCCAGCCAGCACCGAGCCGGGTGGTGAGTCAGATCGATGACCTGGAAGCTACAGGTCTGCTGCCCTTCGCCAGCCCTGGAGTGACCCGCTCCCCTGGCCTGGCCCAGCCGGGGCCCAGCCGCCACCTCTCCCCCCGGTCCGGCGCACGGCACCCTCTCCCCCCACCCTCCTGCCCCATGGCCGAGGCGCAGCACGCCCCGAGCCGTGAGAACGGAGCCGGGAGCCAATGTTTGCTCATCCCGGCCTGTCCCTGCGCCAGAACAAACAGGGATTAAGCAGCCCCACCGCCGGCCAAGTGGGTCAAGGGCCAGCTTGCACGGGCTCAGCCTGCCCCCGGCTGCCGCTTGCAGGAACAGCCGCGCAGCCGGCCGCAGGGGCTTTCCGGCGCTGGCCACAGCTGCTTGTTGTGAAAGGAACATCTGGCCCTGCCAGAGGAATCAGGAAGCGCTTGCAGGCGGCTGGCGAACGGAACCGAAACGAGCCCTTTGCGCTCCCCACGGCCCAGCCCCCTTGTTCGGGTCGGGGGCCGCACACGAGTGAGACGCAGAAAACCCCCAAACCTTCAGCGAGGTGGCCCCCGCCTGAGGAGAAAGACCCTTCCCTCCCGCCCCTCCCGCACCGGAGCCTGGGGGCCCAGGCAGGTGGATTTTGTGCGCCCCACCCCACAGATTGCCACAGGACTTTCCCCGCTGGTCCCGGGCGGCTGCCGGCAGCTGGCAAGGGGGGGCCGGTCCAAATGGGGCTCGCGGTCCCGGTAGGAACCTTTCCCGGCTCTGCCCCAGCTGCTTGGGCGAGTCGCATCCTCTCCCTCCCGGCCTCGCCCCCCGTCTGTAGCCCAGGGCTTGCCTGCCCCCGGGGGTGTGGGGAGAGGCGCATGCCGGCCAGGCCTGGCTGCAGTGGGGCTGGGCCAGAGAACCCACACACCCCCTAGGGAGGAAGGAGCTGAGGGGTCCCGTTAGAGGGCACGGCCCATGTGTGGCCAGAGCCGGGCGGCGGCCATGGAGTCACAGGGCAAATGGCAGACTCCTGGTCCCACCACTCGGCCCCCCTCCCTGTCGCCCTGAGCCCCTCCCCCACCCGGCCCTGCTCCCCCCGGCTCGGCGCCCCTGGCAGGAGCACCCACAGAGGCGTTACGCGCCCCGGGGCAAAAGCAACCTTTGAGCCCCCTCCCCCGCTGCATGGCGGGGCCCCAAACCTGGGCGGGGGGAGCGTGTACTGTGTCTTCCCCCACCCCCTCTGGTTTGGGACCAGGCCCTGCATGCACCAACCTGCCGGCGGACATGGAGGCGGGTCGGGCTGGGGGCAGGCAGGAGGCTCCAGCCGGCGGGCGGAGGAGGAGCAGGCGAGCCGCGGGATGACAGGGGAGCAGGGGGGACTGAATTGGCAACTGCCCCACCCCCCGCAGCACCTTCACTATGCCACTGGCACCCTCGGACCCCCTGCCCTGCCTGCACCCCTGCTCCGTCCTCCCAGGGGTGCGGGTGGGCGAGGTCGGTGCAGCAGAGCGCTGGGGCAGTAGCACGGGGGGATGGCTCAGGGCAGGGAGGCAGTGCCCAGTCCCCCCTCCCCCACTGTCCCCTGCGCCGCAACCTCTGGACCAGAGCCTCAACAGCAGGCTACCAGCTCCGCAACAGCCACCTACAGCCCTGCACTGGAACGGAGCCAGGGCTGTGGACACCCACTGCGATCCGGCCCCACCGACTGTAACGGAGCCAGGGCTGTGGACACCCACTGCGATCCGGCCCCACCGACTGTAACAGAGCCAGGGCTGTGGGACACCCACTGTGATCCGGCCCCACCGACTGTAACGGAGCCAGGGCTGTGGACACCCGCTGCGATCCGGCCCCACCGACTGTAACGGAGCCAGGGCTGTGGGACACCCACTGCGATCCAGCCCCACCGACTGTAACGGACACAGGGCTGTGGACACCCACTGCGATCCGGCCCCACCGACTGTAACGGAGCCAGGGCTGTGGACACCCGCTGCGATCCGGCCCCACCGACTGTAACGGAGCCAGGGCTGTGGACACCCGCTGTGATCCGGCCCCACCGACTGTAACGGAGCCAGGGCTGTGGACACCCACTGCGATCCGGCCCCACTGACTGTAACGGAGCCAGGGCTGGGGGACAACCGCTGTGATCCAGCCCCACCGACTGTAACGGAGCCAGGGCTGTGGACACCCACTGCGATCCGGCCCCACTGACTGTAACAGAGCCAGGGCTGGGGGACAACCGCTGCGATCCGGCCCCACCGACTGTAACGGAGCCAGGGCTGGGGGACAACCGCTGTGATCCAGCCCCACCGACTGTAACGGAGCCAGGGCTGTGGGACACTCGCTGCGATCCAACCCCACTGACTGTAACGGAGCCAGGGCTGTGGGACACTCGCTGCGATCCAGCCCCACCGACTGTAACGAAGCCAGGGCTGTGGGACACTCGCTGCGATCCAGCCCCACCGACTGTAACGGAGCCAGGGCTGTGGGACACTCGCTGCGATCCAGCCCCACCGACTGTAACGGAGCCAGGGCTGTGGGACACTCGCTGCGATCCAGCCCCACCGACTGTAACGGAGCCAGGGCTGTGGGACACTCGCTGCGATCCAGCCCCACCGACTGTAACGGACCCAGGGCTGCGGGACACTCGCTGAGATCCGGCCCCACCGACTGTAACGGACCCAGGGCTGATTGACACTAGCCGGATCTGGCCCATTGACTCTGGTGCGGCTATGGCTGACTGACAGACAGAAATGTCCCACCCGACACTCCGCCCCTCGGCCCATGGCAAATGCCCCCGTGGCCCCGTGTCCTGCTCCGCCTACTGGGGCAGCCCTGCCCTGTGAGCCACAGGGCAGAGGATCGGGCCCCGTGCTCTGCTGCCCCTCCCCCCCTCGGGCTGTTGGGCTTGGTAGTTTCCTCAGCCCCCCGGCAGGGTCCCCCCGGCCCGTCTGTTCCAGGAATGCAGGAGGGGACGGGACACGCTCGCTGGAAGCCAGCCAAGGCCTCGGCCCTTTGCCAGCAGACTCTGCGAGGATGACTGCGAGTGTCCCGGGCCTGGCCCCCCTGCCCTCCCCCGGGGGGGTGCACCAGGGTGAGCATTTCCCCTCCAAGCCGAGCCGCGGAGCCGAGGTGGGGAGAGCGACTCCCCCGCGCGGGACGGTTCTCTCCTCCTAAGTCGTGTGCTCCAGCCCCCAAATCATTTTGGTCGCCCTCCGCTGGCCCCTCTCCAATGTGCCCACGTCCTTCCTGTAGTGGGGGGCCCAGAACTGGCCGCAACCCTCCAGACGTGGCCTCCCCAGAGCCCAATAAAGGGGAATAATGACGTCTCTGGATCTGCTGGCAATGCTCCTCCTAATGCACCTAATATGCCATTAGCCTGCTTGGCTACAAGGGCGCCCTGTTGGCTCATCTCCAGCTTCTCGTCCACTGTCATCCCCAGGGCCTTCTCTGCGGAGGTGAGGCTGAGCCTCCAGCTGGCTCCGCCGCCTTTGCGTCCCTCCTGCACACGGAGGCTGCCTGCCTGGACCACTCGCCTGCAGCCCCAGCAGGGAGAGGGTGGGGAGGCATGAACGGGCAGTTTGCTGGCTGGGGGTTCCCAGGTGCTGTAGCCGGACAGTGTATTCAGAGCAGCCTCGAGGCTGCTTTAGTCTGCTCGGAGGTTAGCGTAGGGACCGGCCCAGCCCTGGAACCAGCCTCCCTGCCGAGACCCCTCCGGAACTGAGCACAGCTGGGAATGCGGCCCCTCGGCAAATCGACGACGTCACCTTTGGTAAAAGCATGAAACGATCCGGGGCGGCTGGTCCGAAGGGCGGGTGAGAGCTGGTGGACTGGGCGTATCTGCGGCCCCCGGGGCGGCTGAGATCCCTGGATCGTTTCCAGCCAGCAAACTGCCCGTTCATGCCTCCCCGCCCTCTCCCTGCTGGGGCTGCAGGCGAGTGGCCCAGGCAGGCAGCCTCCGTGTGCAGGAGGGACGCAAAGGCGGCGGAGCCAGCTGGAGGCTCAGCCTCACCTCCGCAGAGAAGGCCCTGGGGGTTACAGTGCATGAGAAGCTGGAGATGAGCCAACAGGGGCCCTTGTAGCCAAGCAGGCTAATGGCGTATTTGGCTGCATTAGGAGGAGCATTGCCAGCAGATCCAGAGACGTCATTATTCCCCTTTATTGGGCTCTGGGGAGGCCACATCTGGAGTGTTGCGGCCAGTTCTGGGCCCCCCACTACAGGAAGGACGTGGACACATTGGAGAGGGGCCAGCGGAGGGCGACCAAACTGATTCGGGGGCAGGAGCACACGACCTGTGAGGACAGAACCGTCCCGCGCGGGGGAGTCGCTCTCCCCACCTCGGCTCCGCGGCTCGTCCAGTGAGGCTGGTCCCAAGGCCCACACCCTGTGTGGAGGGGGACTGGCCTGAGACAGACAGACGCACAGACGGACAGACGCTCACAGACCCACCAATGGGGCGGGCAAAGGGGGCAGGTGCTCCAGGGCCCGGAGGTTCAGAGGGGCTCGGAGCTCCCAGCTGCTGTCGATGGTATTACTGCGGCAGCAGCCGGCGCCCCAGGCCCCTTTGAATTGCCGCTGGAGCACTTCTCCGTGGGGATATGGCTGCGGGCACTACGGTCTGGGCAGTGCCAAGGGCTGACTGCCCTCAGCTCCACCCTCCACCCCTTCCAGGGGTGTGGATCCCCCCGCACACACACATCCCTTGCCCAGGGCCCACGGTGGCTGTCAGCCCCACTGGACACACACACACACACACACGGACGGACACACGGACACACACACACACACACGGACACACACACACACACGGACACACGGACACACACACACACGGACACACGGACACACACGGATGGACACACGGACACACACACACGGACACACGGACACACACACACTCTCTCCAGTACGTCGTAGGGTGGTAAAAATGAGCAAGCCAGCAATTGGTCACTCACTGTGCAGCTGGTCCTTCAGTCAGTCGCTCTGCAGTGAGGTGAAACGTGGGGTACAGCGATCAGGCTCCGACACGGGCGCAGCCGTCAGGAAAGGCTGCGAGCCGCGGCTCTGGATTGCTTGGCGTCAGTGACGTGTGCTGCTCGTGAGCTACCGCGCCCCAATGCGGTGTCATCTGCCAGCGTGGGTTTTCTTCCCGCTCATTGATAAAAAGAAAATATAATCTTGAGCCTAAAACCGAGCCCTCAAGGGCCCCACTGGGAATGAGCCCACCAGATAACAGTTCCCCCGTTCAGCTCTCAATCCACTGAATGGGCCACGTTTATTTTAGTTCATTCTGCTTTTTAATCAAACCCCGTCAGTTCTGGGTTCACACCCAGCGCCTCACAAAAGTCTCTGATATTGACAGTCTGACCTTGATCCTCCACACTTGGAATCCCATCAAAAAAGATACCAACTTAGACCGACAGGGTCTATTCTCTATAAACCCCCGTTGATTTGTATTAATTACACTCCTCTCCTTTAGCTCTTTGTTAATCAAGTCCCGTGTCAGCCATTCCATTCTCTCTCCCAGGATCAGTGTCCAGCTGATTTACCTGGAGTTACCTGGCTGGTCCTATTTACCATTTTGAAATCAGCACATGAACTGTCTTTGCAACCTGCAGCCTCCCGAGTGTACCGTAGCGGTGCAGCCAACCCTCGGCCAGCTCTTTGGAAACTCCTAGATGCAAGTTCTCTGCACCTGCTAATTTAAAAACATCTGCATAGGCAGCTGCTGCTAGGTGAATAGAAAAAGTGGAATAGAAAAAGTGATCATCTCAACATATGATGAGATGGCTTTTCCCCAAATACAGACCAGACATATTATTGACCACTTCTGCCTTTTCTAAATTATTATGTATAACGCTGCCATTTCCCTCTAGTAATTGACCCTTATTATTGTCGTGGTTCCTGTGTGACCCTGCTGCAAAAACCAAGCATGAATCTGGATTGCATTAACAGGAATGTGGTGAGCAAGACGTGAGAAGTCATTCTTCCGCTCTACTCTGTGCTGGAGGAGTGTGTCCAGTTCTGGGCACCACATTTCAGGAAAGATGTGGAGAAATTGGAGAGGGTCCAGAGAAGAGCAACAAGAATGATGAAAGGTCTAGAAAACTTGAGCTCGGAGGGAAGCCTGAAAGAACTGGGTTTGTTTAGTTTGGAAAAGAGAAGATTGAGAGGGGACATGAGAGCGGTTTTCAGGTATCTAAAAGGGTGTCAGGAGGAGGGAGAAGAATTGTTCTTTGTGGTCTCTAAGGACAGGACAAGAAGCAATGGGCTTAAACTGCAGCAAGGGAGGTTGGACATCAGGAAAAACTCTCTACCGGTCAGGGTGGTGAAGCACTGGGGACGTTATGGAGTCTCCATCTCTGAAGATATTGAAGAGCAGGTTGGACAGACGCCTGTCAGGGATGGTGTAGACGGTGCTGGGTCCTGCTGTGGGGGCCGGGGACTGGACTCAAGGTTCCTCAAGGTTCCTTCCAGTTCTAGTGTTGTATGATTCTATCAGTCTAGGACACCATAATATTTAAAAACCTCCTCATGTCCTTCACTCTGCTGGGCATAGACCTTTGTTTATTTTATCAATCTACGATCCCTACATTCCGATCTATGTTCATTACTCGACTTCCCCTTTTTTCCCTGCGTGTCATAGTCCCTGTGTTTTACAGCTGCCATCACTTCACCGCTGAACCACACTGGTTTCGTGTCCGCACAGCTGCCTTCCTCCGCAGTGGGATTGTGGGTTTGGGACACCCAATAAAGTGTCCTTCAAGGCTCTCAACTGTCACATTTCTAACATTCTTCCTGTCAGCTGCTTTGGGCCTGCATTGTTTCCAGCTTTGTGCAACGGGCCCGTGAATGTGCCGGACTTTATTCACAGGGGATCAAGCCGTGCTCGCTCGGGCGCAAGTGCCCAAGGAGATTTCGTTCTGCGAGAATTGGGTCTTCGTTTTCCGCCCTCGCTCAGTGTCCGGGCCCAAGAAAAAGCGAGAGCCAAGGCAGCCCGACAGCCCAGCTCTGTTCCCGTCTCCCCAAATCCTGCCTGAATGGTGAGTTCAGCAAAATCCCTACCACCACCTGCTCACCACCTGCACGTCCCCCCGCCCTCTGCCGCGGCGTCTGAACGGCCAGCCCTTCGGCGCAGCGAGCGAACGCCTGACTTGTCTGGATCGGTCTGCCACGTCTTCACCCGGGGACAAGGCCTGCGTGGCCCTCCCCCGTGGTCTGATGCTGGCGCAGGCACCAACCTGAATGATCTAAGCAGTTGGCTGGGGGGGCTCTTCTCCGAGTACGCTAGAAAGGGGCCCAAATTTCCACCCCCCGTCCGCTTTGTGGGTGCAGTGTTGTTGGAGCCCGGCCTGCCCCGGAGACAAGCTGGGGGAGGTCCTGTCATTGGAGCTGCTCGCGTGGGTGAGCCGGTGGAAGAGGTGACCGGGTCGCTCTTCTGTCCCCGTCCTGCAGCGTCTCTGGGGGACAGACGTGGCATGAAAGCGTCTCCCGGCCGCGCTAGCCCCTACGTGACCGGCCTGCCGCTCTGCAGGAGGAGGGGCCGCGCTTTTCTCGTAACGTGGAAGTCGAAGTCCTGCTGCTCACACTCGAAAAGCCACTGACGGTGACGGGCCTCTGCCCCGCCAGACCCCAGGCTCTGGCCCCAGACAGGCAGGGGCCCTGGGCTCAGCAGCCTTCCCTGTGGGTTGCCAGCCTGTGGGGACCCCCTGGGCCCTGCCAGCCGGGCGCTTTGCACCTGCAGCCTCCTGGCTCACCGCAAGAGTCGTTTCCCCAAAGGGGTCACCGCTGGCATCCGGGAAAAGCCCAGTGACCAGCCCCCACCCCCCAACCCCTCTTGCGTCTGCCCTGGGCAGGGCGAGCTCTCCCCACAGGGGGCCTTACCCCAGGTCACAGCCCTGCAGCACTCCATGGGGCTGCCCCACACGCGGGGTGTCCGGGGGTCTGGCTGCCCCAGACTCTGCAGCCCCCCAGGAATGTCTCCCCATTCCCCACCCGTGGGGCTCAGATGTGCCGGAGCCCGAGAGGGTCCAGCAGGACACGGGGGAGCCCGTCTGCCTCCACCCCTGGGCCTCACGGGGCTGGCTGAGCCGCTGGGCCCTGGGTCCCAAGGAGCCGGACGTCTGCCAGGTCTGGCACGTCGGCCTGAGCTGCTGCCTAGTCGGGGCCTATGAGCAACCCCCCGTCCTGAGCTCTCCCCTTGTTCACCCTCTGGGGTCCTGTGTGGCACTATTTAGCCCCGGGGCACTTTGCCGGCTCCTTACACCCTGAGAGCCAGGGAGGAGAGCACCCCCGCCCGTCCCTCCCTGTTTGAGCTGAGGGGGTGTCCAGGCAGGGCCAGCAGCCGGAGGGGCAGGGCCCAGGAAACGTGTCCGTGAGGCCCCAGGAGGAAGCCGTGCGGCAGCCTATGGGGCCCAGGGAAGGCTTGCAGCCACCGATGCAGAAACAGGCTTTCCCCCTGCAGTGGCTGGTCCGGGCCAGGGTTCCCTGTAAGCGGGGCGCGTGTGTGGCTGCCCGGGAGACATTCCAATGCCGCCCAGTGGATTATGGGCGCCCACAGCTGGGTTTTGTTTGTCCTGATGGTGCACATTCCCACGTGCCTCTGTGCACATACAATTATTCCGCACATATATGGAAACATTTCAAGGGACCATTGGCGGGGGCCAGCAGGGAGCGCCTGGCCAGCTCCGAGAGGAGGGAGCTACCAGCCCATCCTCCTGCCGGGACCAGGCCCCCAAGGGGCTGCACAGACAGGAGCAGTGACCCAGGGGAAGGGGTTTCCAGCCCCTCCCAGTTGGAGCCCAGCGGGGTGTGACGCAGGGGCCCGCAGGGGCCCGGTGCTGGGCTCCCCCGGGCCACGTAGAGGGGCCTGTTCGCTCCCAAGTGGAACAGACGCTCGGCTATCAGCACCCTCCCGGATCCTCAGCCTCTTCCGCCCCCCTGCACTGAGCCCGATTCACCCTCTGTCCGCTCGGGCCCCGGCCCCTTTCCAGCGGCGCTGCCCACTAGGCCCTGCTGCCTCGCCGGGTGCTGGGAAGGGCCCCGCGCAGGAGCGTTAACAAGCCAGGCTGTTTCGATGCCGCTCTCCCACACCCCCTCGCGAGGCAGCCCAGTGGGCGATGCCACGGCCAGCCGGGACCCCCGGGGCCTCCTGTAGAACCCAGAGCGGAGACTCAGGGACCCTCGGGTCCACAGGGAGCTCCGGCACCTCGCCCGGCCCCCCGGTGACAGACCCCGCACCGCCACAGCATCCAGCACTGAGTGAGGCCCACACCTGCCCCTGCCCCTGCCCCATGCTGCCGAGGCAAACCCACCCCCGGTCCCCATCAGCCTGGCCCCCCGCAACCGGTCAGCCCCCGGGCACAGGGTGCGACCCACCCGCCTCACCCGGGGTCCTGCCCCCGGAGAGCCCATCCCGGCTTGGCCAGGTGCCCAGCTCACCCCACAGCACCGGCACACGTCAGGCTCAGGGTTAAATGGTTTTTATTGGCTCAAATTCAGTCTGCCCCCGGCTGGGGGTCCCGGGGCGCGAGCCCGGCGCACGGGGCAGGACCCGGCCCGCAGGCCGCGGAGAGGACTTCACAGTTTCTTCAGACAGTCTGCAAGCGCCACCCAGAAAGCAATCGGCCCCGATAAGCGCGCTCGATAGAAGCAATAGGGATCCGCCAGGCCGCGGCCGTCGGGCCGGCCGTAGCTCTCCCCAGCCCCGTATCTGCGCCGTGCCTGTGGGCAAATCTCTCTCCCTCGGAGAGGCACTGGCCCTGCCCACAGCGGGAGGCAGGCTGGGGGGCCGGGGTTGCCCCGGAGGTCTGGGGACAGGCGACCTCGCGGGAGCGGGCCCTGAGAGGAGGGGCGCCCAGCGAAGGGCTGGCGGGGGAGGCGGAGGGAGCAGGCCGTAGGCGCCGGGGCGGAACACGCCGCAGGACAGCGGGTCACGGACGCTGAGCAGGAGACGCGACGCTGTCAGCAGGGGACGCGGAGAAGAGTCTCGTCCGCCCGCCCCGCCAAGCCCTCCCCACCCAGGTCCAGACGCAGCCCGGGCTTCGCTTGCAGCAGGGGGGCTCCAGGCAGGCTCCTGGGGGGGCGGCAGCTGCCCTGCGAGGGAGAGAGCGGTTAGAGAGAGCGGGGGGGGTCTCCGGGCTCCAAGAGCCTGCGTTTGCCCCTCCCCCATTGCCCAGAGCCCCTGTCAGCAGCCATCCCCAGCCCAGGCTATGGCATCGGGGCGCCATTAGTGACCAGGCAGCCCCGGCTCCTTGGGCAAGGCCAGGGCGGGCAGGGGCGGGTCGGTTCCGCAAGCGCCCTGCAGCCCCCGGCACATCCCGGCTCGCCTGCCAATCCCCCCCAGCCCAGCTATCTGCCCCCACGTGGCTGCACGGCGCCCCCTGCTGTCCATGGGGCGGGGCAGGGTTTGGCCCCGGCTGACCCAGACTCTGCTCCCCGGAGCCGCTGCGGCCCGGCCCCTCCCGGCCCCGGGGGCTCTGCCGGCCTCACCTCTTACTGCCGCGGCTTCCTCTGCTTGCGGGGCTTGGCCCCCTTCCGCCGGGGCAGCTTCCCCTTCTGCCCCTCCAGCTTCCCCTTCTGCCCCTCCAGCTTCCCCATCAGGTCCTGGGCCCACTTGGCGTTGGGCGGGGCACAGAGACTCTTGTTCTTCTTGGTGATGAACCTGGATCCCAACAGGAGAGTTGCTGGGGGGGGGAACCCAGCTGCGGGCAGCCAGATCCCCCCTTCTCGCCCCCGCCCCGAGTCCCGAGCCCCGAGCCCTGGGGAAGGGCAGGGTCCCGGCCCTGGGCCAGCTACTCACACAATGGCCGGGAGCCGGCAGCCGGTCTCGGGGCCCTGCAGTCGGTAGGAGGCGAGCACCTTGAGCGGGATGGGGTGGTTGTTGTGGCGCAGGCAGCAGTCGGAGGCCTGGTTCTCGCTCCCTGGGGGCAGGCAAGGCCGCGGTGAGACGCAGACAAACCCGGGACGCCGGCTCTGGCCCCGCGCCCGGCCTGAGCATCACCGGGCTCTCGGGGCGTTGGCACCCACACTGGCACGGGGCGGGCAGGCCCCCGGCAGCGCGCTGGGAGTTCCTCACGTACTGCTGTGCCCCTCACTCGCGCCCCACAGCCCCTGCCCCACAGCCCTGCCCGTGCCCCTCACTCGTGCCCCACAGCCCCTGCCCCACAGCCCTGCCCGTGCCCCTCACTCGCGCCCCACAGCCCCTGCCCCACAGCCCTGCCCGTGCCCCTCACTCGGGCCCCACAGCCCCTGCCCCACAGCCCTGCCCGTGCCCCTCACTCGGGCCCCACAGCCCCTGCCCCACAGCCCTGCCCGTGCCCCTCACTCGCGCCCCACAGCCCCTGCCCCACAGCCCTGTCTGTGCCCCTCACTCCTGACCCACGGCCCCTGACCCACAGCCCTGCTGGTGCCCCTCACTCCTGACCCACGGCCCCTGACCCACAGCCCTGCCAGTGCCCCTCACTCCTGACCCACGGCCCCTGCCCCCCAGCCCTGCTGGTGCCCCTCACTCCTGACCCACAGCCAGTCTCAAGCTTCTCTTGGGTTGTTTGATGCTTCCCCAATGCATCAGCTGGGGCTCGAACGCCTGGCGACCCTGCTCCGGGACAGCCCCCCCCACACACATTAATCTGCTGACTCGGGGGCCTGGACCAACCCAGTTCCCAGGGAACCCCGATAAAGGGGGCAGGCAGGTGAGCGCCCCTCCCAGCCCAGGAGTGGATGCTAAGCTCTGCACAAGCCGGGGCCAGGGCAGACCGGGGAGCAAACGGATTGAGCCCAGCAGCCTCCATCCAGCTCTGAGCCTGATCTAACCACTAGGGCACGCTGCCGCCCCCCCTCCCCTCCCCTCCCCTCCCCTCCGCACACAGAGCACCTGCTGCAAAGGGGCCAGCCGTCTGGGCATGGCCAGAGCATGCCCCCCCCCCCCACGGGCCGGCTGCCCCTTCCCCGCCCCAGGGCCGCCTGCCCCTCACCGTACCTTGGGCCTGGCAGAGGCACAGGGCAGTGGCCAGCAGCAGCAGGACGCGGAGGCTCATTGTGGCCGGTGCTCAGGCACGAGGAGGCGTCTGAAGGCTGGGAGCAGGCAGGCCCGAGATGCTCCCCCGTCCCGGCTGCCTGTATTTATCCCGGCAGCGGCCCGCTTTCGCTTTCCAACCTTGCAACATCCTGGCCGGGGGCCCACTCCCACCCCGCCCCCCGGCTCACTGCGGCGCAGCTGGGTGGGGTGGGAAGGGGGGCCGGTTCCTGGCAGGCGCCGCGCCCCTCATCCCGGTTGTTTTGGCAACTTCTGGCTGGCGCCAGGCCAGGGATAGAGCCGGGGGCTGTGGGGGTGGTGGGCGCAGGCGTAGGAGCCCCAGGGCCAAGGGCCCGGCATCGCTCCTGCTTTCCGCGTGGGACCCGCTGCAGCCAGCGCCGGCCCCCCGTCCCGTCCGAACGCACCGTATCCCCGCGGGACCCGCTGCACCCAGCACCCCCCCATCCCGTCCGAACGCACCGTATCCCCGCGGGACCCGCTGCGCCCAGCGCCCCCCATCCCGTCCGAACGCACCGCATCCCCGCGGGACCCACTGCACCCAGCACCCCCCCATCCCGTCCGAACGCACCGCATCCCCGTGGGACCCGCTGCTCCCAGCGCCCCCCATCCAAACGCACCGCATCCCCGCGGGACCCACTGCACCCAGCACCCCCCCATCCCGTCCGAACGCACCGCATCCCCGTGGGACCCACTGCACCCAGCACCCCCCCATCCCGTCCGAACGCACCGTATCCCCGCGGGACCCACTGCACCCAGCACCCCCCCATCCCGTCCGAACGCACCGCATCCCCGCGGGACCCGCTGCTCCCAGCGCCCCCCCCCCATCCCGTCCGAACGCACCGCATCCCCGCGGGACCCGCTGCTCCCAGCGCCCCCCCCATCCCGTCCAAACGCACCGTATCCCCGCGGGACCCACTGCACCCAGCACCCCCCCATCCCGTCCGAACGCACCGCATCCCCGCGGGACCCGCTGCGCCCAGCACCGCCCCCCATCCAAACGCACCGCATCCCCGCGGGACCCACTGCACCCAGCACCCCCCCATCCCGTCCGAACGCACCGCATCCCCGTGGGACCCACTGCACCCAGCACCCCCCCATCCCGTCCGAACGCACCGCATCCCCGCGGGACCCACTGCACCCAGCGCCCCCCCCCATCCAAACGCACCGCATCCCCGCGGGACCCACTGCACCCAGCACCGCCCCCCCCATCCCGTCCGAACGCACCGCATCCCCGTGGGACCCACTGCACCCAGCGCCCCCCCCCATCCGAACGCACCGTATCCCCGCGGGACCCGCTGCACCCAGCACCGCCCCCCCCCATCCCGTCCGAACGCACCGCATCCCCGCGGGACCCGCTGCACCCAGCACCGCCCCCCCCCGTCCCGTCCGAACGCACCGCATCCCCGCGGGACCCACTGCACCCAGCACCCCCCCATCCCGTCCGAACGCACCGCATCCCCGCGGGACCCGCTGCACCCAGCACCGCCCCCCCCCATCCCGTCCGAACGCACCGCATCCCCGCGGGACCCGCTGCACCCAGCACCGCCCCCCCCCCATCCCGTCCGAACGCACCGCATCCCCGTGGGACCCACTGCACCCGGCACCGCGCCATCCCATCCGAACGCACCGTATCCCCGCGGGACCCGCTGCACCCAGCACCGCCCCCCCCCATCCCGTCCGAACGCACCGCATCCCCGCGGGACCCGCTGCACCCAGCGCCCCCCCCATCCCGTCCGAACGCACCGCATCCCCGTGGGACCCACTGCACCCAGCACCCCTCCATCCCGTCCGAACGCACCGTATCCCCGTGGGACCCACTGCACCCAGCACCCCCCATCCCGTCCGAACGCACCGCATCCCCGCGGGACCCACTGCGCCCAGCACCCCCCCATCCCGTCCGAACGCACCGCATCCCCGCGGGACCCGCTGCACCCAGCACCCCTCCATCCCGTCCGAACGCACCGCATCCCCGTGGGACCCACTGCACCCAGCACCCCCCATCCCGTCCGAACGCACCGCATCCCCGCGGGACCTGCTGCGCCCAGCACCCCCCATCCCGTCCGAACGCACGGATCCCCGCGGGACCCGCTGTGCCCAGCGCCCCCCCATCCCGTCCAAACGCACGGATCCCCGCGGGACCCGCTGTGCCCAGCGCCCCCCCATCCCGTCCAAACGCACGGATCCCCGCGGGACCCGCTGTGCCCAGCGCCCCCCATCCCGTCCGAACACACTGCATCCCCGCGGGACCCGCTGTGCCCAGCGCCCCCCATCCCGTCCGAACGCACGGATCCCCGCGGGACCCGCTGTGCCCAGCGCCCCCCCATCCCGTCCAAACGCACGGATCCCCGCGGGACCCGCTGTGCCCAGCGCCCCCCCATCCCGTCCAAACGCACCGCATCCCCGCGGGACCCGCTGTGCCCAGCACCCCCCATCCCGTCCGAACGCACCGCATCCCCGCGGGACCCGCTGTGCCCAGCGCCCCCCCATCCCGTCCAAACGCACGGATCCCCGCGGGACCCGCTGTGCCCAGCGCCCCCCATCCCGTCCGAACACACTGCATCCCCGCGGGACCCGCTGTGCCCAGCACCCCCCATCCCGTCCGAACGCACCGTATCCCCGTGGGACCCACTGCACCCAGCACCCCCCCGTCCCGTCCGAACGCACCGCATCCCCGCGGGACCCGCTGCGCCCAGCGCCCCCCCCATCCCGTCCGAACACACCGCATCCCCGCGGGACCCACTGCGCCCAGCACCCCCCCCATCCCGTCCGAACGCACCGCATCCCCGCGGGACCCACTGCGCCCAGCACCCCCCCCATCCCGTCCGAACACACCGCATCCCCACGGGACCCGCTGCGCCCAGCACCCCCCCCATCCCGTCCGAACGCACCGCATCCCCGCGGGACCCGCTGCGCCCAGCGCCCCCCCATCCCGTCCGAACGCACCGCATCCCCGCGGGACCCGCTGCGCCCAGCGCCCCCCCATCCCGTCCGAACGCACCGCATCCCCGCGGGACCCGCTGCGCCCAGCACCCCCCCATCCCGTCCGAACACACCGCATCCCCGCGGGACCCGCTGCGCCCAGCACCCCCCCGTCCCGTCCGAACGCACCGCATCCCCACGGGACCCGCTGCGCCCAGCACCCCCCCATCCCGTCCGAACGCACCGCATCCCCGCGGGACCCGCTGCGCCCAGCACCCCCCCATCCCGTCCGAACGCACCGCATCCCCGCGGGACCCGCTGTGCCCAGCACCCCCCATCCCGTCCAAACGCACCGCATCCCCGCGGGACCCACTGCGCCCAGCACCCCCCCGTCCCGTCCGAACGCACCGCATCCCCACGGGACCCGCTGCGCCCAGCACCCCCCCGTCCCGTCCGAACGCACCGCATCCCCGCGGGACCCACTGCACCCAGCACCCCCCCGTCCCGTCCGAACGCACCGCATCCCCGCGGGACCCGCTGCGCCCAGCACCCCCCCATCCCATCCGAACGCACCGCATCCCCGTGGGACCCACTGCACCCAGCACCCCCCCGTCCCGTCCGAACGCACCGCATCCCCACGGGACCCGCTGCGCCCAGCACCCCCCCCATCCCATCCGAACGCACCGCATCCCCGCGGGACCCGCTGTGCCCAGCACCCCCCATCCCGTCCAAACGCACCGCATCCCCGTGGGACCCACTGCACCCAGCACCCCCCCATCCCGTCCGAACGCACCGCATCCCCGCGGGACCCACTGCACCCAGCACCCCCCCCATCCCGTCCGAACGCACCGCATCCCCGCGGGACCCGCTGCGCCCAGCGCCCCCCCATCCCGTCCGAACGCACCGCATCCCCGCGGGACCCGCTGTGCCCAGCGCCCCCCCATCCCGTCCGAACGCACCACATCCCCGCGGGACCCGCTGTGCCCAGCGCCCCCCCATCCCGTCCGAACGCACCGCATCCCCGCGGGACCCACTGTACCCAGCGTCCCCCCATCCCGTCCGAACGCACCGCATCCCCGCGGGACCCGCTGCACCCAGCACCCCCCCATCCCGTCCGAACACACCGCATCCCCGCGGGACCCACTGCACCCAGCACCCCCCCATCCCGTCCGAACGCACCGCATCCCCGCGGGACCCGCTGCGCCCAGCACCCCCCCATCCCGTCCGAACACACCGCATCCCCGCCCTCGAGTGGCCGCCCTCGAGAGGCGCGTGCTGGGGGCGGGCAGCGCTTCGGAACGGACTGCCCTCGTTCACGCGGAGTCCTTCGCTGCCCTGGGCCAGAGCTGGCTCCAGAGTCTAGGGCCCAGCCTGGGTCATTTTAGCAAGCCCTGCGGTGCCTCAGAGAGGAGGGACCAGGCCCCAGGCCCACGCGGAGGCTGCCCCCCTCAGACAGCGCTTGGCACCAGCCCGGCACAAGGGCTGTATTGAGAATTCGTTGCCCCTCCTTGTCGTGCCGGCAGCTGGCGCGAGGCGCTCGCGGCCGGTCACAGCAGCTCTGCCTCTGCACGGTCCAATCCGACGGGGCAGGCGTGGGGAAGGCTGGGGGCTGGGAAAGACCCCACCCCACTCGGGCACCGCTACGGAGTCTGGGCCCAGGCCAGCAGCACTGCGGGGTGCCTCTCCCGACGGGGCGGCTCCCACGCACCCTCCCTCGCGTGACTCTGAACCCCCCGCGCCCCCCACTGTGCACCCAGCCCCTCCCTCAGCCGCCCCTTCTGCCCGGCGCAGGGCCAGGGCGAGGTATCTCCTACCTCCTGGAGGTTAGGTGCATAAAAGGCTATTAGCCAGGGGTAGGAACGGTGTCCCTGGCCTCTGTTTGTCAGAGGCTGGAGATGGATGGCTCGAGAAAAATCGCTTGATCATTGTCTTCGGTCCATCCCCTCCAGGGTACCTGGTGCTGGCCACTGTGGGCAGACAGGATACTGGGCTAGATGGACCTTTGGTCTGACCCAGTACGGCCGTTCTTATGTTCTAAGCTCAGGGCTGGGGGGGGGTCTCACTGGACCAACTTGATTTTCATGCAAACCTGCTCCTGGGTTCGCATGTGGCCTTTGGTGGCCAGGCTGGCAGCTCCCCTGCCCTAGACGGCCCCATTCCTGTGCCTAGTGCGGGGGTCTTGGATGTTGGAGGCCTCCCCCCAAACCTCGATGAGGTCCACGATCTCTGCACTAGACCAGGCGGGCGCCCGCCTCTTGCGGACCCGGGCAGGCTCCTGGGAGCCGCCAGCCTGGTCCCGGGAAGAGGCGGAGGGCTGGGTGACAGCGGGTGGCTGGCTTGTGCCGTGCCAGGTGCAGGGTCTGCTGGCTGGGTGCTGGCAGGCTTGCACCTGGCACAAGCACCGTATCCAGCCCGTGCCCCTTTAAGAGCTCCGGGGCCAGGAGGGGGGCAGACGAGTTTCCCTGGTTGTGCCCAGAGTGGCCACCAGGGCAAGCTGGGACGGGTTAGCCTCCAACTAGTTCGAATTAAGGGGCTACACAGCCCCTAATTCGAACTAGTTAATTCGAACTAGGCGTTAGTCATCGTGGAACGAGGTTTACCTAGTTCGAATTAAGCGCACTGCTAGTTCGAATTAAGTAGTTTGCATGTGTAGCGCCTATCAAAGTTAATTCGAACTAACGGCTGTTAGTTTGAATTAACTTTGTAGCGTAGACATACCCTCAGAGATCTGCTGGGCAGCCAGCCAGGGGGGAGCCAGCCGGGGGGCAGCCAGCCAGCGGGGAGCCAGCCGGGGGGCAGCCAGCCAGCGGGGAGCCAGCTGGGGGGGGCAGCCAGCCAGGGGGGAGCCAGCCGGGGGGCAGCCAGCCAGCGGGAGCCAGCCGGGGGGGGCAGCCAGCCAGGGGGGAGCCAGCCGGGGGGCAGCCAGCCAGCAGGAGCCAGCCGGGGGGCAGCCAGCCAGGGGAGAGCCAGCCGGGGGGCAGCCAGCCAGGGGGGAGCCAGCCGGGGGGCAGCCAGCCAGCGGGGAGCCAGCCGGGGGGGGCAGCCAGCCAGGGGGGAGCCAGCCGGGGGGCAGCCAGCCAGCGGGAGCCAGCCAGGGGGGCAGCCAGCCAGGGGGGAGCCAGCTGTGGGGGCAGCCAGCCAGGGGGGAGCCAGCCAGGGGGGCAGCCAGCCAGGGGGGAGCCAGCTGTGGGGGCAGCCAGTCAAACACACTGCCAGACCCCCGAGTCGTCACTAATTCCTACCCTGCCTCTCTCCATCCAGGGGCTCAGCCCCGGCCCCGTGGTCTGTGGGCCAGGCTGTGGGGGGAGCCAGGGTGGGCGATGTGACGTACTGACTGGCGAGAGAGGGCCAGGGGCGTGGAGCCCCGGGCTGTGCGGGGCAGGACCTCTTCCAGCCCTGCCATCCCCGGGCCAGGCTGAGAGTCAGAGGCAGCCCGGCGAGGGGAGGCCTGTCCCCAGCCAGGACTGGGCAGAGAGGGGCTGGAAAGCCCCGGCACGGGCCCATGTGGCTCTCGTGTTTCATGTTTCTAAACAGCCCGGTCTGGCAACCGGCCACCCTGGAACATCTCCCTGCGCTGTCGGGAAGGATAATCAGCCCCTGCTGGCCTGGAGCCAGGGCCTCCCTGAAGGACTCGGCTGCTGCTCCAGGACCGAGTGACCTTGCTCAGGGGACAGCCGGGGACACGGGATCCAGGGTACCGGGGGGGCTGCACCACGGCAGAGACCAGGCCAGGCCAACCGGAGCGGGTCATTGTGTGCACACGTGTCTGCGCATGCGTGTGTGGGCACCAGGGCATGCGTGTGTGGGCACCAGGGCATGTGTGTGGGCACCAGGGCATGCGTGTGAGAGCACCAGAACATGTGTGTGAGAGCACCAGGGCATGTGTGTGTGAGCACCAGGGCATGCGTGTGAGAGCACCAGGGCATGCGTGTGGGCACCAGGGCATGCATGTGAGAGCACCAGAACATGTGTGTGAGAGCACCAGGGCATGTGTGTGTGAGCACCAGGGCACGCGTGTGAGAGCACCAGGGCATGCGTGTGGGCACCAGGGCATGCATGTGAGAGCACCAGGGCATGTGTGTGTGAGCACCAGGGCACACGTGTGTGGGCACCAGAACATGCATGTGTAGGCACCAGGGCATGCATGTGAGAGCACCAGAACATGTGTGTGAGAGCACCAGGGCATGCATGTGTCGGGTGCCATGCGTGTGTCTGTGCAGGCACATGCACCTTCCGCCCCCTGGCTCCTGAAAGCCAGGAGCCTTTCATGTCGCAAGGCGTTGCAAAGTGCCCTTCGACTCCAGCTCCTGCCCCAGCGACCCCTCGGGAACACCCTGCAGCAGCTCACGCCCCATGCGGACTGGCCACGGAGCCTGGGGCGCAGGGGAGCACACGCCAGGCTGGGGCATTGCCAAGAGCCTGGTGTGGGACGAGCTGGAGGGGCCTCCCCCAGACCCAGGGAGGTGCAGAGACCAGGGCTGCTGGCCACGGGACCAGCCAGCAGCTCACCAGTGGCGCGTGTACACAAGAGACCCCCAGTGGCTGGAGACCTCTGCGGATAAAAGCCCTGCTACTGCTACTGGTGCGGGGCCAGCCCTCCAGCCTGAGTGCGCTGCACGCGATGGCTGTGCGATCTCTGTCCCCGCAGCCTGGAGCCAGGGCTCTGCTGGTCTCCGGCCAGGCTGATGCCCCCGGCCCAAGCTGCTGGGCCCCTCAGAAGGGGGCAGGGGCGAGCCTGGGAGTTTGTGTCGCCCTCGCCGTCGCCCATGCCACCCGCTGCCTCCGAGGTGCCCAGCAATATGCCCTGCTGCTGAGCTCTCCGGGTGCCCTGGCCGGTCCCCGCCATGTTCCCTTCCTGCACTGGGCGATCCCCCGCTCGCTCCTCATCCCCCTTGGCAGCCCGGACCAGGCCAGCGCCCTCGTCCCAGCCGGGCAGCAGCCGCTCTGCAGGGAGGGACCAGAGGCGCGTTCCTGGGTCCAGCCGGAGCTGCCGCCGGGCTGCAGCGTCTCAGCACTGGGCCAGCCCTCTCCGCACGCCAGGGAACACTCCTCTGCCCCAGGCCCGCTGTGGGGCCAGGCCAAACAGCCCAGCCCAGCGCTGGGGGAGCAGCCCCCTTGGTTCTCCTCAGCCCGCCAGGGAGCCCCAGTCTGCCCACAGCTGCTCCCTCTGCGCAAGGCGCCTGGCTCATGCTGGGACTTTTTATAATGGAGATGCCTATCTCCTAGAGCTGGAAGGGCCCTTGAAAGATCATCAAATCCAGTCCCCTGCCATCATAGCAGGACCAAGCACCATCCCTGACACATTTTTGCCCCGAATCCCTAAACGGCCTCCGCGAGGATTGAACTCACAAGCCTGGGTTTAGCAGGCCAGTGCTCAGACCACTGAGCTACCCCTCCCCCCCGCAGGGCAGCAGTGATCGGGCCCTGCCCCGAGGCTGCCCAGCAGAGAAAGACCCCCAGGGTCTGGGAAACCAGCCAGGAAAGGGCAGGAACTCACTGGCAGCCACGCCCCACCTGTGCTGTCACCCCCCTCACCCCCTCCTACCCTCCTGGTCCAGGCCTGGGCTCTGGCCCCCAGCTCAGCCAATCCCTGGGGTCCCAAGCCTCATCCCTTGATACACCGGTCCTGGAAGCCTTGCGCGTGCACACACAAGTGCACACACACAGACACATGCACACGGACACACAAACAAATACACACAGACACACACATGCATACGCACACTCAGACACACAAACCCCTAGCATACACGTGCACATGTACACACACAAGCATATACACACACAGAGATACACACACGTGCACATACACACATGCACACACATATACGCACACACAGACACGTGCACATGGACACACAAGCACACGCACACTGGCACACAAACACATGTGCATACACATGTACACTCACAAGCACGTGCACACATGCACGTACGTATGCACACTCAGACACACAAACACATGGCATACACATATGCGCATGCACACAATACACACACATGCTCACACACACTCACATGCATATGCACAATCACACAGTCACATGTGCATATACACGTGCACACGCACAGACAAGCGCGCACACAGATACACACACATGCGTTCACTCAGGGTACGTCTACACTACAGCGCTAGTTCGAACTAACTTAGTTCGAATTAGTTAATTCGAACTAAGCTAGTTCGAACTAACGCATCTAGAACTAAAAACTAGTTCGAACTAGCGTTTTGCTAGTTCGAACTAGTAAGTCCACATTGAGTGGACTCTGAACAGGGCTTAAGGATGGCCGGAAGCAGTGCCGGCAGGGCATAAAAGGAGGACTTAGAGCATGGAGATACTGTCTCAGGCTAGCCGAGGGCTGCGCTTAAAGGGTCCCGACCCCCACCCCGGACACACAGTTCTAAGGGGTGCCCCGCTTGCAAAGAAGTTCTGGCTTGGAGTGCCCTGAGTGCCCACACTGGGCACATCACACCACTCGGCCATCAGCCCGGCTGCACTTGCCGCAGGCTGCCATCTGGGGAGAGGGAGTAATTGGGGGGCTGCAGGAGAGCTTCCACCCCCAGAAGCCCGCAGAGCCAGCCCAGTCCTCCCCATCGGGGGCTCGTACCCCATTCCTCCCTCACCTCCTTCCACTCGCCCTTCCCTAGCCCCCCTTCTTCTTGATGTACAAAATAAAGATAACGTTTCTTCCAACATTGACTCTGTCTTTATTGAAAAAAACTGGGGGAGACTGGGAAAAGGAGGTGGGAGAGGGGAAGAGAAAGGCTGGGAGAGGGGAGGGCAACTAACATGATCAGGGGTTGGGAACAGGTCCCAGATGAAGAGAGGCTACAGAGACTGGGACTGTTCAGCTTAGAAAAGAGGAGACGGAGGGGGGACAGGATAGAGGTCTGTAAAAGCAGGGGTTGGGTGGAGAGGGTGCATTCAGAAAAGTTCTTCCTGAGATCCCATAAAGAAGGACTAGAGGACACCAAAGGAAAGGAATGGGTAGCAGGCTTGAAACTAGTAAGAGAAAGTTGTTGTTGTTGACAAAGCAAATAGTTAACCTGTGGAACTCCTTGCTGCAGGAGGCTGTGAAGGCTACAACTAGAACAGAGTTTAAAGGGAAGTGAGATCAAGTCATGGAGGTTGGGTCCATGGAGTCCTATTAGCCAGAGGGTAGGAGTGGTGTCCCTGCCCAAAGTTTGTGGAAGGCTGGAGAGGGATGGCACGAGACAAATGGCTTGGTCATTGTCTTCGGTCCATCCCCTCCAGGGTCCCTAGGGTTGGCCGCTGTGGGCAGACAGGCTACTGGGCTAGATGGACCTTTGGTCTGACCCAGGACGGCCATTGTAAGCTCAGGGCTCAGTGTCGGGGGTCTCAGTGGACCCCCTTGATTTTCATGCACACCTGGTCCTGGGTGGCCAGGCTGGCAGCTCTCCTGCCCTAGACGGCCACTTTCCTGTGCCTAGTGCGGAGATCGTGGACAAGGTCCACGATGTCCGCACTAGCCCAGGAAGGTGCCCGCCTCTTGCGGTCCAGGGCAAGCTCCCGGGAGCCGCCAGCCTGGTCCCGGCAAGAGGGGGTGGGCTGGGGGGCATCGGGTGGGTGGCTCTGTGCCGTGCCAGGTGCAGGGTCTGCTGGCTGGGTGCTGGCAGGCTTGCACCTGGCACGGGCACTGTAGCCAGCCCGTGCCCCTTTAAGGGGTCCGGGGCCGGGAGGGGGGCATAGAGTTTCCCTGGTGTTGGCCAGAGTGGCCACCAGGGAAACCTGGGGAGGGCTAGCCTCCCACTAGTTCGAACTAAAGGGCTACACAGCCCTTAGTTCGAACTAGCTAGTTCGAACTAGGCGTTAGTCCTCGTAAAATGAGGTTTACCTAGTTCGAACTAAGCGCTCCGCTAGTTCGATTCAAATTCGAACTAGCGGAGCGCTAGTGTAGCGCATAGGAAAGTTAGTTCGAACTAACTTTCTAGTGTAGACATACCCTCAGCCACATGTGCATATACACGTGCACACGCACAGACAAGCGCACACACAGATACACACACATGCGTTCACTCAGTCACAAGTGCATACACACACACACACGCACACGGCTCCACTGCTGCCCCGCTAGCCCCCACCGCTGTGTGGACACCACCCGTTGACAAACCGGGGCCGTTTTCCCTTCCTCCCCTCTGCTCTCTCCCTTCCCCACAGGAGCAGGGGCCCCAGGGAGCAGGCTCGGGGCGGGGGGGAAGGGAGGACGAGGGCCTGGGAATTTCCAAAGCCAGATCCCTTTGTCCGGCCGGGGCCCTGTGTCCAGGAATGGCCAGGCCCCTCGCCCTTTGACCTCCCTTCCCGCCACGGCCCCCTCCCCACGGCCCGTGAGCAAGGCGCTGCGAGTTCAGCCTTGGAAAGCCCCGTGCTCAGGAACCGCGGGCTGGCTGCCTCCCAGGCCCACGGCACAGCCAGACCTGACCCACAGCCAGAGGGGAGGTGCGGGAAAGGCAAGGCAGCCTGTGCTCTGCTGCCAGGCCCCACTCCCCGCACCCGCGGGGCGAGCTGGCAGAGGGGGCGAGGGAGAAGAGGGGGTGTCCATCCCAGAGTGTGCTGCAAGGACACGGCCTTGTCCACTGCCGGCTCCTGGGCTGTAAACGGGCTTTATCCTTAGAGAAACACAGGGATTCCCCATCCCTCCCCCCCCCCTCTTCGGAGCAGGCAGGATGTTCGGAAAGAGAGGAGTTAACCCCTTCGCTGCCGGGAACATCTCCCCTGCCTGCCAAAAGAGTCCACTAGCGGCAGAGGGTGCAAACTGCCTTTCTCTCATGCCTGTCATCCAGCGCCCGCGACACGCTTTGGGCACGGGGCTGGCGTCCCCCAGCCAGGGCAGTGTCATTACCCCCATGCAACAAGGGGAAACTGAGGCGCTGAACACTGACAAGCCCCACCCGAGACATCGGTTCTAGCCAGCTACTGCCCGGTGCCAAACCTTCCCCCCACCCCTCAACAAACTCTGTTATCACTCAAGAGAGAGATCTTGTAGTCACCGTGGACAGTTCTCTGCAAACACCCACTCGGTGGCAGCGGCCGTCAAAAAAGCAAACAGCATGCTGGGAATCACGAAGAGAAAGGACAGAGACTAAGCAATAACATCTCTTCGTGCCTCTCTATCAACCCACGGTACGCTCACCTCTGGGAAACTGCGTGCAGAGGCGGTGGCTGCGTCTCCAAAAAATACGCTGGCATTGGAAAAGGGCAACAAAACATGATTTGGAATGGCTGCTGTATGAGTAGATATTGGCACGCTTCAGCATGGAAAATCATAGAATCATAGAATCATAGGACTGGAAGGGACCTCGAGGGGTCATCGAGTCCAGCCCCCCGCCCTCAAGGCAGGACCAAGCTCCGTCTACACCATCCCTGACAGGTGTCTATCTAACCTGTTCTTAAATATCTCCAGAGAGGGAGATTCCACCACCTCCCTTGGCAATTTATTCCAATATTTGACCACCCTGTGTGACGGTGCGTTGGGGGTCCCCCGTCTCCTGCACCCCGAAATGGCACAAACAGACTGCACCAGCCGGTGGAATAGAGGAAGTTTATTGCCTCTCCAGGATACAGCACAGCACAGATGGAATCTGGTCACAGAGCTGGGCTAGGATGCCTCAGGCCCCCTTGAGATGGGGGGAGACTGGGCCCCTAAACTCCAGCCCCTTTCCCTAGGCTGTCTCCTTCATGCTCCCAGCCAGCAACTAACCCACCCTCTTCCAGCCCTGCCCCCCCAGCCAGGGCAGCATTCCCCCTGCCTTTGTTCCTCTCCATGGGGGGTGTCTGGCCATACCAGTTGAGAGGTCCCTTTGCATAGTGACTCATCCTGTTTTGCTGGGTCGTGGTACCCACGGCAGCCAGTGGGGGTTACCCCAGAGCCAGCAGCATAGAAACCAGCCAGGTACCCCCACTACGTCACACCCTGACAGTTAGGAATTTTTTCCTAATGCCCAATCTAAACCTCCCCTGCTGCACTTTAAGCCCATTACTCCTTGTCCTGTCCTCAGAAACCAAGAGGAACAAATTTTCTCCTTCCTCCTTGTGACACCCTTTTAGATATTTGAAAACTGCTCTCATGTCCCCCCTTAATCTTCTTTTTTCCAAACTAAACAAGCCCAGTTCATGAAGCCTGGCTTCATAGGTCATGTTCTCTAGACCTTTAATCATTCTTGTCGCTCTTCTCTGTACCCTTTCCAATTTCTCCACATCTTTCTTGAAATGTGGCGCCCAGAACTGGACACAGTACTCCAGCTGAGGCCTAACTAGTGCAGAGTAGAGTGGCAGAATGACTTCACGAGTTTTGCTTACAACACACCTGTTGATACAACCTAGAATCATATTTGCTTTTTTTGCAACAGCATCACACTGTTGACTCATATTCAACTTGTGGTCCACTATGACCCCTAGATCCCTTTCCGCCATGCTCCTTCCTAGACAGTCGCTTCCCATCTTGTATGTATGGAACTGATTGTTCCTTCCTAAGTGGAGCACTTTGCATTTCTCTTTATTAAACCTCATCCTGTTTACCTCTGACCATTTCTCTAACTTGCTAAGGTCATTTTGAATTATGTCCCTATCCTCCAAAGAAGTCGCAACCCCACCCAGTTTGGTATCATCTGCAAACTTAATAAGCGTACTCTCTATCCCAATAGCTACATCATTGATGAAGATATTGAACAGTACGGGTCCCAAAACAGACCCTTGCGGAACTCCACTTGTTATCCCTTTCCAGCAGAAAAGAAATGAAAGAGAGGGGATATCATAGAGGATTATAAAATCATGTGGAGAAGGGACATGTTATTTACTCCTCATAACACAGGAACTAGGGGTAACCAAATGAAATGAATAGGTAGCAGGTTTAAAACAAACAAAAAGCAGTATTTCGTCACGCAACACTGTTAACCTGTGGAACTCCTTGCCAGAGGATGTTGTGAAGTCCAACACACTAACAGGGTCCAGAAAAGAGCTAGATAGATTCATGGAGGTTAGGTCCATTGATGGCTACTATTAGCCAGGATGGGTAGGAATGGTGTCGCTAGCCTCTGTCCGGAAATGGATGACAGGGGAGAGATCATGTGAGGATTCCCTATTCTGTTCACTCCCTCTAGGGCACTTGGTATTTCCCACTGTCAGCAGACAAGACACTGGGCTAGCTGGCCCTTTGGTCTGAGCCAGCCTGGCCGTTCTGATGTTCATATATACTTTTGTGGTCTTTCAGTGTCATTGGCTGGCCAAGGCGAAGAGCAGCAGCCGTGATGAATGATTTGAGTTGCAGGGGCCGTGTTTAGTCCCGCGCTGCACACACATTACTCCCTCCCATTGATTTCTGTATGGTCCAACGTCACTGCTCGGGAAAGAGCAAGTGCTCTGCAGTCTCAGTGCACCCCAGTTTCAATGGACTAAAAGCGGCTACCGGACAGATCACAGACAGAACAGTCCAGGGGGAATTGTTGCACAAGGGGGGGTTTTCAGTGGAGGCTGCAGGGTTCTGTCACTAGCCCATTGCTGGTCAATAGCTTTCCCAGGTACATGGAAGGAAATACAAAATCAAGGCCAGTAACATTTGCAGGCCACACAAAAGCAGGAGCGAGTCCCGAAGAAGCAGAGAGGAGAAGCTGGAAAACTGGCCTCACAGAGAGAATCCCTTTTGTTTGCAGCCTGCGGTTCGGGGCTCAACACACGACCCACGGGTGGATCCTTTGAACCTGGCCTCCGCTGGGAACACGCTCCACAAGGGTGAGTCGTCATACTGGCCTTCTGTTGCTATGTGTTTGAGTAGTTCAATTCCTGGACTGTCATTGCTCAGTAGAAGTGCTGTCATGTGGCTGGAAATCGGGTCAATATCGCCTGTTATTCATATCAGCAGAACTGACTTCAATGGGCCTGCGTGCTGTGTAGTCTTGCCTTCATCTTTGTATTCATGCCTGTGATACGTTATTTGCATATATTTGCATATACATTTGCAACCACACTTAAGTTGCGGCTCTCCGTGGGTGCTGTGAGTATCATCGTGGCCCCGCCGGGGCTTCCACAGTTGAGTGGCCCTGGACTAGACCAACTCCCTCCACTTAGTTCATCCAAGAGAAGGTTCTGATGAAGTGGGATTTTTTTAAATATTTCTTATGAAGCCAATCCGTGCCTCAGTTTCCCCCTATACTTTGTGATTGCTACTCAGGGTGGGGGAAAAGGTTGAACTTGCTCCCACAGCAGACTAAGCCTGGTCTGCACCACAAACCCATCAGACCTGCAGCAGAGGGTCTGGAAGGGGAATGTTGCAGGCTGCATGGAGAAGGAAAGCGCCGAGAGGAGAAAGGGAGATGCACCAAAACAGAGTGGTGGGTTCAAGTCCCGCCCTCCTCCCACCCCACCCCAGCTGGGAGCAGCCAAAGGCTGCCCCAGAGCTGAAGCTGGCTCTAGCATTCAGAAGGCAGCAAAAGGGACGCCCGGAAGGTAGCTAGGTGGGGTGGGTTCTGGAGTGGCCATGGGGTAGGGCATTTGCCTGGGGAGGGTTGGGGGTTCGAGAATCAGGCTTTTCAGGCAGCAAACGCAGCTGCTCCAGCCTCTTGTGAACCTCCAGGGTCAACAGCTCTGGGTCTGACTGTCATTGCAAGTCAGTGTGGAACTGCAGCTGAGACCTCCCCGCATCCCGCTCCTGAGGGCCAGCCCACCTACCACCCCACACCAGGGAAAACACAAACAGCTGCAGCTTCCTGTGAGAGGCGCAGCAGATGTCCTGTAGCTACAACTCACACCAAGATTCCTTCCTCGGGTTGATTTATTAAGGTTCCTTATGGGATTTTCTTTTTCAATTAAAATGCTTGTACTTTGAAGTTCATCCAATGTTTGGAGCTATTTTTGTAAGCGAATAAAACATTTTTTCCTGTCTTTCTTCGTTTACAGCACATGGGGTGTAATGCCTGCAGGGAGGGGGACAGGCGCTCTCGTCCCTCACAACCCGGAGGATCAGCGCCAGACAGTGTCAGGCTCATGCACCCACAGTGCACCCCATCACACGTAGGCGCGCTGGCGGTGATTCTGCCGCATGCATCACAGCGCCGAACTGCAGAGCCAGTGTGAGCACAGTGCCCCATAGCATGCTCCTGTGGCTCTGTGACGTAGTGGGGGGGAACCTGCTAACTCTCTGGCGCTGTCTGTAGCACCACCGAGCAGACAAGCGATGAGTCACTATGCAAAGAGGGTATCCCAACTGGCTTGGCCAGCTGACCCCCATGGAGAGGAACAAAGGAAGGTGGATGCTGCCCTGGCTGGGGGGCGGGGCTGGAGGAGAGGGAGTTAGTTCCTGGCTGGAAAGCAGGGGAGAAGGAACTGGGGAGGGGGCTGGGATTCCCCTATCTCAAAGGGGGCACTGAGGCCTCTTAGCCCCAGTTCCTGTAACCAGATTACATCTGTGCTGTGCTGTACCCTGGAGGAGCAATAAACCACCCTCAATTCTACTGGCTGGTGCAGTCTGTTTGTGCCATTTCGGGGTGCAGGAGACGGGGGACCCCAACGCGCCGTCACAGGCTCACCATGGATGCATTCTTTCAAACCCTTCCTAAGCCACATAGCTCCTCACTGAATTCCTCCCATAACCCTTGTGGGTGGCTGTTTAAACTCAGCAAACAGCTGCTCCGCCTTCACCCCACTGGCAGCGTCTCCACCGCAGATATTATGCAGGACACAACCAGCAGCTATAAGCACTGGGATATTTTTCATACCGCGCTCAGTCTGGTGATCAGACAGCACCAGCGCCCCTTCAGTCGACCAAAAGCACATTCCACTCTCCTGCGCTTGTGGGCAGTGTCTAGATTGGCATGATTTTCCGGAAATGCTTGTAACGGAAAAGTTTCCCGTTAAAAGCATTTTTGGAACAGAGCGTCTAGATTGGCAGGACGCTTTTTGCCAAAAAAGTGTCCGTGGCCAATCTAGACGCACTTTTCCGCAAAAAAAGCCCCGATGGCCATTTTCGTGATCGGGGCTTTTTTGCGGAAAACAAATCTGAGCTGTCTACACTGGCCCTTTTGCGCAAAAGGGACTTTTCCCCGAACGGGAGCAGCATAGTATTTCCGCAAGAAGCTCTGATTTCAGACAGTAGGAAGTCAGTGCTTTTGTGGAAATTCAAGCGGCCAGTGTAGACAGCTGGCAAGTTTTTCCGGAAAAGTGGCTGATTTTCCGGAAAAACTGGCCAGTCTAGACACAGCCGTGGAGTCTGGAGTTGACTCTTTCCCTGGTGCTGTGGAGATGGCCAGTATTCGGCTTCATGAGCTAGGGGAATAAGGGCTTGGCGGGCTCTCCCAGGATCATTACGGGCATTTCAACAACACCCGTGATGCCCCTCTGTGCTAAGGACTTTCCGACTCTAATAACCACTGCAGCCTTGGTCCCTTGACACATGGCCACAAAGGGTTAAGTCGCTCGCAAGCTAATGGACTGAGACTCTACCTCCTGGGATGTGTTAGAAAAGTGTGTAAATGGCAATTAGGCCCATTCCATGGTGGAACAGTGAAATCCAACCCTGCATTGTTAGAGAATTAGAGGGGATGCGAATTGTGTTTACTTATGTCTTGTGAGATGTCAGCCATGTAAACAGACACTTCCTGGCTATTCTCTAGCTATTGATTCCGCAGACAAAAGGGAACAGGCACATTTAGACGAATCTTGGGTGGAATAATGTCATTCTCTATATGCCTTGTTAAAGTTTGCCATAAATTGCTGAATGGATAAATTACCTTGTGTTAATCCATGTAGTTAATTACTGGTGATGTCTAGGAAATAGAAGGTTCCTTCAAAAGCCTATTGTTCACCCAGGAGTGGATAGTCCAAAGCTGCTAGACAACCGTACAAAAGACTCTTGGGACCACACCCTTTCAGCTCAGATCTGACTGATGTTTTATGCAGGAGAACTGAGCTATCCAGTTCCGTCTGGATCACGTTGGGTGTGAGCACTGGGCTGCAAGGAAGGCCCTGCCACGTTCCTGGCCATGGGCTGTGGAATCGGGTCTCCCCCGCTGTGAAGCGTGGTCATTTGTGTGTTTTACCCTAGGCCAGGCAGATTTAATGGGGGAGACCAACGCTGCTCAGATTGGGGGTCCTGACCCAAAAGGGAGCTGTGGGGAGGGGGAGGTTCCGGGTTATTTTAGGAGGTCACAGCATTGCCATCCTTACTTCTGCATTGCTGCTTTCAAGAGCGTTGGCTGCTGGCTGAGGGCCCGGCTCTGCAGGCAGCAGCGCAGAGGTCGGAGAGCAACACCATGCCAGGCCATTCCACTGGCTCTACCTTCAAAGCGGGTCTCGTCCAGCAGCTGCGCAGAAGTAAGGGGACCAATCCTGCAACCCCTCCTACCTTGCCTGGGGATCCAAGGCTGGTTCGGGTCCAGTGACGCTAGATACATTCATTTCGTAAAGAGCAGGCACGTTTCTGACCAGGAAATCAAAACCAAACCGCCATTGGCACAGTCCCCCGGGAACGTCACCTCCAGCCCCTGAAATAGGGTGAGGTTTTCTGGCCTGGGTTAGGCAGAAAATCCGACAGGATAACCCTTGTCCTCCCTTCTGGCCATACAATCTATGAATTATGTTCCCGCTTCTTCACTCTCTAAGCGGAACAGTCGGCACTGTGGCTTGTCCAGGAGCCCTCTAGCCTCCCAGCATTACGGCTGTGCTTCACAAAACTACCTCTCTTCCCATCCCTGCGAGGGGAGAGGGGAAAGGGACAGCCTTCCCGGGAGAGCGGAGATTGGTTTTGCTACAGCCCGTGGGGAAGCAGCTTGATCCGTTGGCTGGGGACACCGGGCTGTAGCTCAGGAGGAGGGGTGGGGTCCAGTTGTAGGAACGCAGGACTGGACGAGCCCAGCCCCCTGCTATAGCAACCGGCCCCGTCGTGGAACCCCGTTCACAAACTGAGCAAGCTCCAGCGTCCAACGAGTCTGGTGGTTTGCCCCACCGCTCTGGGAGGCTGTTCCGGAACTTTCCTTCTCGGGTGGCTGGAAAGCATCAAATTTCCAGGCTAGCTTCACTCATCACCTGTTTATCCCCTTTTGTCCTGGTGCCAGCCTTGTGCGGTAGCTCCCTGGTGTTTGCTCCCACTGAATTCACACAGATCCGCCCTTTGGCTAGCGCAGACCAACCGTGCTCTGCTGGTCTCCGCCCAAGAGACGCCCCTCCCATTCTCCTTCTTTGCGCCACTTCCAAATTGAACCCACCTCTCTGGCACACGGTAACCAGATCCGCGGGGCTTCTGACAAGGGCTAACCAGCGCCTCCTTGTGGCTCCGGGGTTAACTGCACCTCTCCCCCTGGGGTCTCCACAAGGGGGGCCCTTTTGGCCTTGGCTGCCAGCTGTCCCCTCCCCATCCACAGGAATCCTCAGCCGTTTTGTAGCTAAAACATGGTGGCTACGTCTACACTGGCATGATTTTCCGGAAATGCTTTTAACGGAAAAGTTTTCCATTAAAAGCATTTTCGGAAAAGCGCGTCTAGATTGGCAGGATGCTTTTCCGGAAAAGCACTTTTTGTGGAAAAGTGTCCGTGGCCAATCTAGACGTGCTTTTCCGCAAAAAAAGCCCCGATCGTCATTTTCACAATCTGGGCTTTTTTGCGGAAAACACTACCGTGCTGTCTACACTGGCCCTTTTCTGGAACAGTTTTCCAGAAAAAGACTTTTGCCCAAACTGGAGCAGCATAGTTTTTCCAGAAAAGCACTGATGATTTTACGTTAGATCGTCAGTGCTTTTCCGGAAATTCAAGCAGCCAGTGTAGACAGCTGGCAAGTTATTCCGGAAAAGCGGCTGATTTTCCAGAATAACTTGCCAGTGTGGAGACAGCCGGTATGTTAGTGTTGGTATAAGAATACCAGTATAATGCCAGGAACAAGTCCTGTGTGATTTGCTTGTAAGTTCTGTTGGCTTCTGTTCCACTCCATCTCTCGTGACTGTACAACGTTTGCTGTGAGGTCCTGCTGCTCGTTAGCATTACACATTGACTGTACCTCACGTCTGCCTTGCACACTAGGTTGTGACTTCCGGGAACTATGTCACCCTTGGCCGCCTGTCTTTGCAGAATTGTGTGGTATGAGTGGAGGGGCGTGTGAGGCTGAAAGCCGCAACCAACGCCCAGTTGGTCAAGAAGAAGCGGGAACCTTGAGGATAACCAGGAAACACCCATCAAGTCTGAGGCTGAATTAAATTAGCAGCATTGACAGACCTGGAGACAGGCGCCCGCTCCTCCCAAGAGCGAGACGCAAACAAGAGCCCATGATGGGCGGTCAGACAATCATCAGCAAAGGACAAAACCCTGAGATGAGCCAGACTGGTATCTATACATTAGGGCGGGGAACCTCTTTTGGGTCGAGGCGGGCAAGGACCCGCAGAAAAATCAGTCGGGGGCCACACAAGTGAGAAACAAACAAAAACCCAACCCCCCTCACTGACGTAGCCCCCAACTCAGACGCAGAATGAAACTCCCCACATTCCCTTCACATGCCAGAGCCTGGGGGGCCCAGCCTGGTGGATCTTGTGTGCGCCAGCCCCGTGGCAGAGTAGTGGGGGCAGGGGGCTGAAACACCAGAGCCTCAGGAGCCAGATCCAGGCAAGTCGGGGTCCTCATCCAGGCCCCGGGCCTGAAGTTCCCCACCCCGGTATACACCATCTGCAGGATGTGTGTGCGTGCGTGTGTGTGTGTGTGCGCGCATGTGCTGCTTCCCATGTTGTGCTTTCAATATGTGCATAACACCCTGAGTGTGGATAGCCCAGCACCCCCCCCGGGCTCTGCCCCCGAGCAGCCCCCCCCAAACACCGTGCGTTACCCTCGAGTGCCCCGCCCCTCGTTTTCCAGACACGGGCAGTGAGCGCCAATTGGCTGTCGCCGTGGAGATCACAGGCCCTAGCTGGCGGGTCTGCCTCGGCCACGCTCTCCGGAGCCCAGCGGCAGGCGGGAGCAGGCCCAGCACGAGGGTAAATAGCGCCTGCAGGAACACTCAGCGTCGGGGCGAGCAAAAGGGTTCGGAAATACGAGGTCACAGCTAAGAGAACCACGTGGAAGGCCACCCAGGGCCGGCTCTTGTTCACAGGGGGCTTTCCTGCCTGCCCCGGCTTTCGCACCCACCTTTTCGCATGCGCCGCACGTGGCCAGCCCAGGAGGCTGGGATCCACCGAAAGGAGCCCCCGTCCCGCACGAGTGGCCTCCGGGAACCACGTGGGCCAATCTTCCGCTGTCGCACAACGCCAGGACTCCCCTCTCTTGGGAACTCTTGGGTGCCTTGGCTTTGTACAGGTCTTGTCCGTATCTCCTCCAGAGAGCAGTCCTGGGCGGGCTCCAGGGTCCCCCTTGTTCTCATGTTGGGGGGGTTGTTCTCAGATCTCCCCCCACCCCGCTGAAGGGAAACAGCTCCCTCCCACCAGGTTTGGGACCGGCCGTCCTATAGCTCAGAGCTGGAGAGTCGTTCCCCGTGCAAACATCTTGCAAGAACCATGACGACCGGCTAGTTCCCGGCTCTCAGCAGGGTCCACAGTTCCCACTACGGTGCAGGCCAGACACAAAACTCCCAGCGGGTGTCAGAGTTCTGGATCCAAAGGCAATCCCCAGGCGTTCTCCCTCCCCACGCTGGTCGCCAGGCCCTCCTGTCAGACACAGTGTGCAAGGGGACTAGCCCCTGGGGATCTGGGTAGGGCGAGCAGAGCGGAAACCCGCCTTGAAGTCGCTCTGCCTGTTTGGTGATGCTCCGGATGTTTACGCCTGTGTGATGAGTGTTTCCTTGTGGGCGGCACTCTTCCGGTTGTGTATTTAACCCGGGGCGCTCTTGCTCTGTATGAAGAGCTGAGGTTCGGAGTGGCCCATGTTGTGAGAAAGGGGCGCTCGCCCTTCCTTGAGTCACCCTAATGAGCTGTTGAGCGATGCTGAACCCTACGATCGTTTGTTCGGTCTCCCCTACCCCCCCAGCAAAGCGATTCAGGCCTGTGTCCTAGGACCGGCCGCGGTCAGTGGTGAGCACGATTCTACGTCAACCCAACCGTGACAAGGGACTGTAGAGCCATTCACCGCTCTGGCATGGTGTCCCTTCAGTATGGGCTCACGTCCGGCTCTGGGAGAAGGTCCTCCTTCCATTGCTTAGCACTGGGACCTGGCAACTGGCTCCCGCGACGCTGTTACTTCCAACCATGGGCATCACGCACTAAAGACTTTTTTCCAACTCATGTGGCAACTTCTCCTGGCTCCACTGTCGCTCTGGGGAAGCGCTGAATCCAGTGGCTAACGACCATCCTGCTGGGTTTGGGAAATAGTTTTGTGTTTTCTCTAGTGCTGCAATTGACAATTCATAGACTCCTAGACTTTAAGGTCAGAAGGGACCATTCTGATCATCTAGTCTGACCCCCTGCACAGTGAGGCCACAGAATCTCACCCACCCCTCCTGGAATAATCCTCTCGCCTAGATCTCAGATATTGAAGCCTTCAAATACTTTGAAGGCCCCAAGATGCAGAGATCCTCCAGCTGTGATCTGTGCCCCATGCTACAGAGGAAGGCGAAAAACCTCCAGGGCCTCTGCCAATCTACCCTGGAGGAAAATTCCTTCCCGACCCCAAATATGGCGATCAGCTAAACCCTGAGCATGTGGGCAAGACTCACCAGCCAGACACCCAGAAAGTTCTCTGATAGTAACTCCTATCATCCCTCCATTGACCTATTTCCCACTGATAATGAATGGTCAATTAGTTACCAAGATCATGTTATTTCATGTAACCATCCCCTTCATAAACCCATCTAGTTTAATCTTGATGCCAGATAGATCTTTGCCCCCACGACTTCCCTTGGAAGGCCGTTCCAGAACCTCACTCCTCTAATGGTTAGAAACCTTCGTCTAATCTCGAGTCTAAACTTCCTACTAGCCAGCTTATATCCATTTGTTCTTGTGTCCACATTGGTGTTAAGCTTAAATAAAACCACGTTTCCCGAAGACGCTTTGGACACTGCCTAAGCTGTTCATTTCCTCTGAGTCAGCAAAAGGAGCACATCTCTTGGGGTCATCACTCCCTGTCGCACCAGCAGTGACCTTCTCTCATTCCCTGATTCCTGACACTGCTCGGTGGGCTTGGCCACCGTGCTTTCCTAATGAACATGTCTGTCTCTGCAGTTTCCCCATTGGCCTTTGGACAGTGTCTGTGGGAACCCTTTGGCACTTGTGCTATATGCTGAGCACAGTTTAGAGAATTACTACGGGTCTCCCCTGAATTCATGGTCTTCAGGAAAGCAGCCAGCTCGGTTGCTTGTTCCTGGATGGCTTCATTGTTCCGGTCCATCCCAGTGGCTGATGAATGTGGTTTGGGGAATGTATGTCCTGTGATAATGGTGAGATCCTTCGCCTCGCCTTCTTTCAAACCGGACGGGCCTGCATGAAGTGGAGCGGATCTTTTAGAAAAAACACCCGAACTGGAGCTTGGCATGACCAGTGATGGAGACCCTGCAGCGAGGACACAGCGCTGTGCCTTCCGCAGTAACTAGAGAACTCCCCGATGGGGGCATCCCTGTTTATTAAGCTCCCTCTGCAATGCATCCTGGTAGCCAGGGAGGGGTTAGACAGACACCTGTCAGGGATGCTCTACACAGTACTTGCAGGGGACTGAACTTGATGACCTCTCGAGGTCCCTTCCAGTTCTAGCGTTCTAGGATTCTAGGATTCTATAACCCTGACACATCTCTCTTCCTTTTTAGTAAAAGATTAAACCATTGTAAACAATAAGGGGGGTATAGCCACACACAGCCCAACTCAAAATAAAAGTCACATTTCTTAAACTTCTTTCCACTCCCGTGTCCCCGAACGATTGCATTGAAAGAGCCCTGAGCAGCATCCGAGCAACCAGATCTTTGAAGGAGTCCGAGAGCCTTCCCGTCCAGACTGAGTTCTCACATCCGACGTACGGAGATCCCTGTGGAGGGGGAGGGGAACCACTTCCTGACAGAGAGGTTGCAGCCCCCCGATTCTCTCCTGGTGGAGTTGCAATCCGAGCTGTTGGGTTCCCACCAGAGAAATCTTTCGGCGTCTCTGCTAGGTAGGATCTCTGCCAAGTTCTGCCGTTCCAAACATCTGGGAGCTTCTGAGCCAAACTTGGTCCTTCGGGCTCAGGCCAGGAAATGCTTTTGTTCTGTGCTGAACTCTGATGTTTTCTTGCTACGCAACTTTTATTTCAGCATCCCATTTTCAAAGTTCCCTCAGGTCAGGCCCTTAATTCGTGCCACAGGAAATGCATCCGCTAGCTTCACCCCAAAAAACCTGCTGGAGACAGACCAGATGCAAGTGGAGGTGGAGGCCAGGACTTTATCAGGGGTCACGAAAGAGCTGGATACATTCACGGAGATCGGGTCCATCAATGGCTAAGAGGTGTCTCTGGTCTCTGTTTCTCTGGAAATGGGTGACAGGGGAGGGATCAAGTGCGGATTCCCTGTTCTGTTCCCTCCCTCTGGGGCACCTGGCATTGGCCACTGTGGGCAGACAGGACAGTGGACTAGAAAGACCTTTGGTCTGACCCAGCCGGGCCGTTCTGACGTGGTCATCCCCAATATTCTAGGGAGCCTTTATTTAAGTCCCCTGAAATGTGCAGAAGTTGTTTAAAACTCTGCTGCTCTCTCCACCTCCCTGTTGCTCCAGGGCTAATGGAGACAACTAGGGCAGCGTTCAAACTCAAAGCTTTGTGCAAATGCTCGGAATGTGTCAGAGATAAGAGGTCTGGTGCCCGCTCTCAGACGGGAGGACTTCAAGAACTCACCGTCTTGCAAATATTGACTTTAGGTTCGGGTTGGCCTGTGCCAATGAGGTCTGTGTAAATGTAGCCAAGGCAATAAATCTGGAGAAACAATTGAGTTCAGTAAGCTGGTGTCGGTGAGTTGTCTGGCAGCCTCCTGTTCGTAACCTGTTCGGTTCATAAAGACTTCAGCGCCTCCTTTGTCAGCCTTGTTGATGACTCTGTTCCAATTAATAAAAGCAGCGAGGAGTCCTGTGGCACCTTAGAGACTAACTGAAGTGTAGGAGCATAAGCTTTCATGGGCAAAGACCCACTTCGTCAGATGACATGCATCTGACATGACATGCATCTGACGAAGTTGGTCTTTGCCCATGAAAGCTTATGCTCCTACACTTCAGTTAGTCTCTTGGGTGCCACAGGACTCTCAGACTAACACGGCTACCCCTCTGATACTGTTCAAATTGTTTCTGAGGCTGCACAGAGCAGTATTTCTCAACCTTTTTTAAAAAAGTACCCCTTTTTCCAAAAAAAAATTATAAATACCCCCAGTCCCTACAATTTTCAGACACACGACTTTTTTTTCTACCTTTGCAACACATTTGTTTAAACAACTTAATTGTAGCCGGGCAGGTGATGAAATTTTTGGGTGTAAAAAGTACAAAAAATAATAAAGTGCTGTAAAACAACACAAAAATTCCGTTTTCTCCACATTCCAGCTGTGTTGACGTACCCCCCAGACTTCTCTCAGGTACCCCTAAGGGTACTCGTACCACTGGGTGAGAAACACTGGTGGAGAGCACTGGGTTCTGCGTGGCTGAGGTTGTAGGTCACATGGTGTTGGTTGTTAACGATGTCAGCCCATGCAGTCAAAATTGTCGTTCCGACCGCCTGGGGTGTCCACATACAGCCCTTCCTCTGGTGGGACTGGCGGGGGAGGGTTCCCGAGGCTCAGTGCGATGTCCCGTGCTGTGTAGGAAATATTCCTTTAGATGAAGGAGGCGAAAATAGGCTTCCAGATCACAAAACTGAATCATATGTGTGGAGGTGGTGGGGCAGAAAGAGAGTCCCCGAGATAGGACAGATTCTTCCGCCGGGCTGAGAGAGTGGCTGGATAGCTTGACAGTGTCGTTAGGTGATTTGAGGGTCCCAGAGGTGAAATATCCTGAGGCATGTAGGCGTTTAGATAGTTTAGTGTCCTTTCTGCACAATAATGTCTCTATCCTTTCCAGCAAAACAAATACGTGGCAATCCACAGCCAAGATCTGTCAGGTAGTTCTGTAGAGTCTGATGATGATTTTTTTTAACTTGGTGCATGCTGTCGCTCCCCCCGCACCCCTATGCTTTATAAAAATTGGCTTTTGAATATGAATACGCATAATTCGAAGATGCTGGCAAAACAGGTCATTTGACGTCATTTTTAAAGTGACAATCTGCTGAATCTGTTGGTCCCATTTTGTGCACATCACTCTTGGATGTGAAGTTAGGAATATGAAGTGTGAATCTGGTTTTAATTCTAAAAGTGCTAATGAGAGCCACTAGTGAGACTTTAGGAACTGAATGGCTCAGTACTCAAATCAACAACTTGTGAATGGTCTTGTTTGTCAGAAGAACATAATAAAAATTTAAGAACAGCCAGACTGGGTCAGACCAAAGGCCCATCTAACCCAGTGTCCTGTCTGCTACCAGTGGCCAATGCCAAGTGCACCAGAGGGAATGAATAGAACAGGGAATCATCAAGTGATCCCTCCCCTGTCACCTGACAAACAGAGGCTAGGGACACCATTCCTACCCGTCCTGGCTAATAGCCATTGATGGACCTAACCTCCATGACTTTATCTAGATCTTTTTTGAACCCTGTTAAAGTCCTGGCCTTCACAACATCCTCTGGCAAGGAGTTCCACAGGTTGACTGTGCGCTGCATGAAGAAATACTTCCTTTTGTTTGTTTTAAACCTGCTATCTATTCATTTCATTTGGTGACCCTTGGTTCTCAAGTTATGGGAACAAGTAAATAACTTTCTCATTCACTTTCTCCACAGCTATCATGATTTGTCTTGTAAGCCCAAATTGTGGTTGGTGCTAGAAAGACATGTGACCATGCCCCCTGGTACTGGAATCCATTTTGAATCTCGTACTTTTCCATGGGGATGGGGAGACTGAACAAAAGGCTCCCGTCCTGGGGAAAGTCCGTTTCATTCATCTGAAGAGGTGGGTTGTGCCCATGAAAGCTCACGATACCACCGACATGTTGTGCAGTCTCCAGGGTGCTGCAAGACCAGTCTGTTGGTGTTTAAGTTTTTTTCTATTTAAGGAACGGAAAGCTATCAGCTCTTTGTCTTCAGCGGGCCTTTGAAACTGCCTCGCCCACCCTAAAAAGATACACACGAAGAAAGCTGAACACAGAGAGCTCTAAAGAACTCTGAAAAGCTGTTGACCCAGGCCAGGGTAAAGATCAGCTCTGACTGGAAGCCTTTTACCTGAGATAAGAACAGCTCTTAGAATAAGAATTTCCCTGTAACAAGTGTCTGGGTGGATTACAATTAGCTGGGATCTTTTGCTGGTAACTCACTTTGCGCCGTCTGTTTCCACTTGCAATTGCTTAAACCCGACCTTTTATGTTGAATAAAAACACGTTGGGTTATTATCAAGCCTCGGGTAAATAATGGATACCTGGGGGGGCAGATATCTCTGTCATTGATAAAGGGAGTGAACGTCTTTATAAGCTTTGCACGGGGCAAGATGGATTTATCTGGGGGGTTGGTCCCTTTGGGGGGTTGGGTTTTGGGTACTATCAGCAGCCTTATAGCTGAGTCCTCCCATAGCTAAAGTGGATCGGCATCTGTGTTGCTCTGCTGGGGGGCGGTAAACCCAACTCTCTGTCTTGGCCACGGGAGCCCAGAGCTGCTGGCCCAGCAGGGCAGGGTGGTGGGAGATCCAGAGGGCAGGAAGACAGGCAGCAGTGGCCTGATCAGCACATCAGGAGACAACCCAGGGGGATTTCTGTGACCCACCCCAACAGCCGTACCTCGCAGCCCGCTGCTACGGTCTGACTTGGCCTGCTCGGGCCAGGTCACCGGACAGACTGGTGCGCTTTCGACCAATACGGCAATTTCACACGGCAGCCTGGACACACCGTCCCGCACTGAGTGAGCACTGATTGAATTCATTGTCTAAGTGTCTTGGTGTTCATTGTGCGAAAAGTGCAAAGGCTCGTGTGTGCCTGTGGGAGGGGGCGTAACGTCTCGAGGGGAGAGCCCTGACGGGGTAGATCTTGGGAAGCAGTCAGCACTCCAAAACGGTCCGGACGGGAAGGCATTTGGGGGGCAAACAACATTAAGTGGGTTTTGTAAGAAGTGTCCGAGGGAGGGAGGGATGGACTCCCCGCCCCCCCCCCCCCGCTTTATGAAGTGGACTCATGAACATGAATATACATAACTCAAAGGTGGTTTGAGCAAATTATTCCATGTCACCCATCCAGGGGCCGATGACCGTTTTGCGGGGCCCCGGGCAGCATAATTCCGCGGGGTCCCCCTTTGCCACGGTACATGCGCGGGGCTTTCTGAAGCGCGGGGCCCGGGGCAGCTGCCCCGTTCGCCCTGCCCTATATCCGCCCCTGCACCCATAGATCTTCATGTCATGACCTGCTGGTTCTGCTTATCTTACTCTGTGGTGTGGCTCATTTGTGCGTGGAAAATTAGCCACGTGGATGGGGATTACTTGGGGAGTTTCAAGTGTGTGAAGGGGAGACATGGAGGGTGTTTCCTGCAACTTCTAGATGAGCCGCTGTTCAACAATCTTTTGTCCTTCAGTCCCAGCAGTGGCTGGTAGGGAGGGGCCTCAACTCCTTAACAAAAGGGATAGGAAAGCAGAGGCCTGGGTCTTTTGGCTGGGCTGCACCTGAAGGAAGGGGCCTGAGACCCCAAGGGGGGAAGAGAGCCCTGGTTTAGAGCAGCAGCTGGAAAGAGGTTTTCGGGTGAGTTTAGGTTTGCACTGAGGTTTCAGTGGAGAATTAGCCAAGTGGTTTTGTTTCTTTTGCTCTGCCTGTTTTCTCTTATCGCTACTTCAATGCTGCTGCTTCAACTCAATAAAACCATTTGTATTGTCTATCAAACCCCGGGTAAGCGATTGTTACCTGGGGAGGCAACCCGTGGGCACATTCCCCCTTCCATTGCTAAAGGGGCTCACCTAATTCTTTGGGGTCTGATCCCATCTGGGGAGTGCTCTCCCAGGAGGCTGGGCCTTAAACTGCCCTCTCCTTGGACCTGAGGTGGTTCAGTGTCTGTTCTGCTTCTCTGTGGGGGCAGGGGCCGCGGCTGGGGGAGACCAGGGAGCTGACCCAACAGGACCGGGCGGTGAGGAGCCCCAGAGAGCAGGAATGCGAGTGGCAGTGGCCGTGCCAGCACCCCGGGAGGCACCCCCGAGGGGTCGCCAGTGACCGCCCCCCGTCACAGAGGGGATGCGAACTCTCCTCCTCCTGACCCAGTGTTTTGGTGCTAGGCGCTGAGGAGAAACCCACGCCTGACGGAAGGCCTGTTCACGGCTCTAAAGATCAGAGGCCCCCAGCCGGATAAAGGAGGGACTCGCCCATTCGTGGGTGGTCTTGTTCTGAGCGAAACGTGCCCCAAAGGGGGAAGGGGCACCTGGCGGCACCCCGTGTCTGACTGGTGCTTGTGCTGTGGGGAGAGGGGGAACTGGCCATTGGCAACAGGCTACTGCAGACTAAGCAAGCAGGTGGGCGTGAGCAACCATCTTTGGGGGGCCTCGCACAAGCAAGCAGGCAAACGGCCCGCTCAGAGGGACACTCGCCTGCAGAGGGAGCCCCGGCCCAGCCGAAGGAAGGACTTGGCTGTCTGCCACGGTGGGTGCAGGTCGCGCGCAGATGGTGCGGGAACCAAGAAGACAGGTTCCTGGTTGCTGAGAAGGCCTACAGGGGTGTGGAGGCTGCGGCGGACTGGGCCAGGCACTGCGGAGGGCGTCCGCTCAGAGCGAATTGCTCAAAACAAGGGCTGCTTACAGCCCCTGACCGGAGACCTGCCCAAACCAGTCACACCGAGCAAAACCCCTCGGACACCTCAAGCCTAGAACAGGCGAAGGTTCATAGAACCCAATCTCACCTACCCTGAACAGGTCTTTCCAGTCCCGAAGAACCAGCCGCAAATCCCCGGTCAGTTTACACTTCGGATCTTCCCCACAGGATCACGCTGGGCCAGACCTTTAGCATCTACCATCTAAAGGTGTATTAACAAAAGAAAAGATTGAGAGTACGGTTGTTTGAGGAGAATCCATTACATGTATCGAACCACCCAGTTCTCGATGCAGGCTCTTAGCAGAGATGTTACAAACTGCTGTCTTAAAAGTCTCTGGTGTACATCCTATGTCATGACGGGTCCACAGCTCTTTCCGGCTCGTTGTTCCCTGCAAGGCTGCATCTGGGATCAGGAGCTGAACTCAAGACAAGATGGAGGGTGCCACATGGCACTTCTAGACCTCCCCTGGCATGGGGCGAGTAGATTGCATTATTTGTCGAGCCCTGTTTATAACTCCACATGCAGATATCACACAAGTACATGAGTAACATACATAACATCGGGAGAACACAGGCTTTCATTTGACATCTCACATGGCCCCCTTTGTACAGACTTTTGGGGCAAACACCCCTCCCCCCATGGGTGCAGCAATGATCTTTAAAATCCAATAAAGTGACAGAGGCCAACAGGAGAGCTGAGAAGTGGCAACTTTTATAGGCAACACTGGTGCCTGGACTCCCGGGTGGTGCACCTGGAACATTTTGAGCAGTTTGTAACCCACAGCCCCATTCCACGGGGACGAGTCTCTGCCTGTCTGTCAGCGACGGGCCCGAAGGCACCTGAACTGCTGCATGCCCTGTTGTCACCAACTGCGCCCACCACCGCCGCCTGTGCCCCAGTCACTGAGCAGCGCAGGAACGTTCCTCGCCTGTCCAGACGATGACAGCCGAACCAGGTCGGTTCCACCAGCACCACCAGGGACGGGGCGCGACGGGAGCACAGTCCAGGCACACACAACGGCAGTTTCACCACACGCGCTGGGCGTCTTTCTCCCCCACGTTTTTCCGGAGGAGGTGGGAAAGCAATTGCCTTTGCATCACGAGCACTCGCCACACCTGAGAACAACACCTAACGAGAGCGAGAAGCTCCCAGGATTCTCTTCCCAGTTTGGAAGTTCCATACCCCTTCTCCCCCCAACAGCCATGGCACCTTGCTGACAAATCACCGCCTGTGACTTCCAGGTGTTGGGCCAAAACGCTGAACTCTGTCAGTAGCTGCTGCTTGTGGGCAACAACAGGCATCGCCACTTTCAGTTCACTGCTGTGCTATGCGAGTCCGTAAAAGAACTCAGCACAGCAATGGACATTGGTTGTCACCGGCCACGCCCAGCGTCCTGTCCACTCAGGTTTTGGAAGCTCTTCTCAAGGTCATTCTGGCATGGAACTGACGAAGGCCGTAGGCAGGTCTGGTGGCCGGTGATCAACGATACTAAGAGGAAAGTGAAGTGCTGTTCTATGGGACAGCAAATTTAGCGTGATCCTGGCCCCGCTTGTGCCCTGCGATCCCTGGGACATGAATTCATAGAGATTCCGCTGCACCTTTACAATCCTAGAATCCCAGGGCGGGCAGAGACCTCAGGAGTCATCGAATCCAGGCCCCTGCCCAAGGTAGGACTGACCCCAACTCAATCATCCCAGCCAGGGCTTGATCAGGCTGGGACTTAAAAACCTCTAGGGATGGAGATTCCACCCCTCCCTAGGGAACCCAGCCCAGCGCTTCCCCACCTGCCTAGGGAAATAGTTTTTCCTAATATCCAACCTAGACCTCCCCCTGTAACTTGCGACCATTGCTCCTTTTTCTGCCACCTGCCACCACTGAGAACAGCCTCTCTCCAGCCTCTGTGGAACTCCCCTTCAGGTAGGTGAAGGCTGCTCCCAGATTCCCCCTCCTCTCTTTAATGGTTTGGGTCATAGTCAATGCCCATTTGGAATGGCCAGGCGTTTTTTGAATGACTCCTGCTATAGCTACCTAGACCACCGGGCAGCTTCCTACCTTGTTATCCAGTTTGGTTTTACCATTATAGCTGGCGAGTGACACAAGACTTCAGTTCTGTCCTGAGAAATGGCAGAGGTGCCTCGCGTCAAACAGATTTCAGCACGTGTCACTTCCCCCAGCTCAGCTGCACGCTGTCTCTGATTGCCCAGCGGCAGCAGAGCCCCAGGTCTATGTGTGTCAGTCTGCAGCAGGTACGAGTGTTTGTGAGCTTGGGAGGGAAATGGGCTGCCTAGTTCTTTGTGTTCTTTGGAATTCACTGAGACGCGTTGGTAGGGCTGCTAAATAGCCATCCTAGTACAACTCGTATGCAATTAGCTCTGAAGCTGATGATAAACTTTTAAGTGATTACATACGCCATATGGGAAACAGAAGACTGAGAGGGGACATGATCACAGCTTTCAGGAACCTAAACGGGTGTTATGAGGACAAGGAGAGAAATTATTTTCCTTAATGTCTGATGATAAGACTAGAAGCAATGGGCTTAAATTGCAGCAAGGGAGGTTTAGGTTGGACATTAGGAAAAAGTTCCTGCAGGTCTGGGTGGTGAAACACTGGAATAAATTGCCCAGGGAGGTTGTGGAATCTCCATCGTTGGAGATATTGAAGAGCAGGTTGGACAGACACCTGTCAGGGATGATTGAGACAATGCCAGGTCCTGCCATGAGGGCTAGGGGCTGGACTTGTTCTCACAAGATCCCTGCCAGTTCTAGTGCTCTCTGAATCCTGCTGCAAGTGGACTAGTGCAACACTTTGCACTCACATCGGAGTGTGACTGAAAAGCCGACAAGTCTATTTTGAGTTACCAGCAGAAACTGAACAATTTCTTCCTTGCCTACAGGAACACATCACACGCTACGCCCCGGCTGTCACCTGCAAGTCTTTTCTGGGAGTGATCTGTGTGGATCTGCTACATCCTGAGATTGCCTCGTGTGTGACTAACTCCCAAGCTGTGCAAACTGATTGATGGCACCAGACTTCTCCTGGTTATTTGCCAGTGAAATAGGAACCTAGAGGCCCAAAACAGGCGGGGGGAGCTGTTTTGTTTCTAATAAAACTGTCCAACCACTCTTTGGCTGCCATCGTTCAATCAGTTGTGCATCCACCTTTGAGAAATTTCACCTGGACGTCATTTCCCTAATTTGCTCATGAGACTGTCATGCAGACCGTGTCAAAAGTCATGCTAAAATCAAGATACAGCATATCTACTGCTTTCCCCCCTTTCACTAAGCCAGTGATACCATCAGACACAGCAAATGGATTGGTTTGGCGTGATTTGTTCTTGGCAAATCCACCTTGGATATACCTTCCAACCTTATTCTCCTCCTGGTGCTTACAAACTCGCCGTGTGGTCTCAGAGCTCCCTGTCATGCTCCCGCACCGTGTCCATCGTTCAGAAAAACCCCGTGTGTCCGTCCCTGTCCCCCAGCTGCTCAGCTGGTCTCTCCATTTGCAGCGACTGGGAGAGATTAAGGCAGGGGCCCCACTAGAAGGTTTGCAAACAAGAGGCTCCAGAATGCAAGCGCTGTCGGCCGAGGCGGTGGAACCAGCCGGTAAGCGACTGCTGCCCCATCTCCCACTTTAAACAAAGCTGACAGGCCTGGCGATAAATCCAATGGCAACTGTGCAGGGGATTTCCAGGCCGGGCTTGGCCGTGTGGGGAGCCCAAGGGTAGGATCACTGTGAGGACAAGCAAACCCAACCAGCAGGGGCCTGCGTGGGGAAAACCAACTGGGGCGGGGCCATTTAACCGGAATCCATGGTCCTGGGGGAAGCGCGAGCAGGCAGGCGGGCGCTGGGATTTCGGGCCACACGCAGCTTTGCAACCAGGAGCAAGGTGAAGAATCACCACGCCGGGGAGCAGCCTTCACTGCCGAGTGCCCCGTTCAGATCCTACTGGAGACTGCAGCTGCTGCTTGCCCAGCTCGGCAAAGGCTCGTGTGCATGGCTCTCTGTGAGCACCGGGCACCTCCCCCCGCTCTCCGTCTGTCCAGCACTGTGCAGGCATTTGGGGCAATATTGTCATGGAAAACGTGACTCAGTTTCCCCACTCAGTGTGTACTCTCCCCACCCCCCTACCCCGGTGTGAGGAGGCTCGTTTCTCCTGCGGGACGAGGGAATGAGGGATGAGGTGTGGGAGTCACATGGCCAGGCTGGGTTGTTGCATCAGAACCAGGCCCCCGTGTGGGGGAGTCGCCCTGGGGGAGTGATGAAGGTCAGCGATGGGACATTAGCTTTGAACGGCAGCAGCCCAGGGGCAGGGACCAGATGGGGCCAGCCCAGCCGCCAGTGGAGACAAAGGGAGCAGCCCGGGTCTGGGATGGCTGCTGCCCAGGGAAAGCGGAAGAGAGAGGGACTCCGGCAGGGTCTAGACTCCAGCGATGGGCTCTCCTGCAGGCTCTGCTGGCCCATTCTCCCCCAGGGCCCTGATCCCAGCTGGCTGGGGGTGACGTCTCTCAGGGGGACCAGGGTGAGACACTGGCTGCTCAGGCAAGGAGACCCAGCCTCGGAGTAGCAGAGCCAGGGAGGGGAGATTACCCTTGAAGAAAGGGGAGGTTTGCAGCAGGGTGCATTAGCGGGGATGCTGCCAGAGAGGCCGTGGGAAGCTTGGCACACCTGCTGATCTGAGACCCGCAGCTCCCCAACAGAACGGGGCTGCAGGACCCCTGGTCCAGAGGGGAGCGCTGCTTAGAGCTGCTTAGTTCTCGGAGAGGAGTAATTAACGAGTCACAGTCAGGCTGGAAGGGCAGAACAAGGGGGCTCCACAGGGGTCTGTTTTGGGGCTGGTTCTGTCCAATATCGTCATCAACCATTTAGATAACGGCATAGGGAGGACGCTTATTAAGTCTGCAGATGACGCCAAGCTGGGAGGGGTTGCAAATGCTCTGGAGGATAGAGTCATATTTCAAAATGATCTGGATAAATTGGAGAAATGGTCTGAGGTCAATAGGGTGAAGTTTCATAAGGACAAATGCAAAGTGCTCCACTTTGGAAGGAACAATCCGTCTCACACACACAGCATGGGAAGCGGCTGTCTAGGGAGGAGTCCTGCAGAAAGGGATCCAGGGGTCAGAGTGGACCGCAAGCTAAACATGAGTCAACTGGGGGAGGCTGTTGCAAGAAAAGCAAACACGATTCTGGGCTGCACGAACGGGAGTGTGGTGAGCAAGACACGAGGAGTCATTCTTCCGCTCTGCTCTGCGCTGGTCAGGCCTCAGTTGGAGGATTGGGTCCAGTTCTGGGAGCCACATTCGAAGAAGTGTGAAGAAATTGCAGAGGGTCCAGAGAAGAGCAACAAGCATGAAAGGTCTAGAGAACATGAGCTCTGAGGGAAGGCTGAAGGAACTGGGCTTGTTTAGTTTAGAAAAGAGAAAACGAAGTTCCCCTCTCAGTCTTCTCTTTTCCAAAACCATGAGAGCGGGTTTCAAGTCTCTAAAAGGGTTTCACAAGGAGGAGGGAGAAAAATTGTTCCCCTTGGCCTCTGAGGACAGGACAAGAAGCAAGGGGCTTAAACTGCAGCAAGGGAGGTTTAGGTTGGACATTAGGAGACAGTTCCTGTCTGTCAGGGTGGGGAAACACTGGAATAAATTGCTTGGGGGGGTTGTAGAATCTCCATCGCTGGAGATATTGAAGAGCAGGTTGGACAGACACCTGCCAGGAATGATCTAGACGGTGCTTGGTCCTGCCGTGAGGGCAGGGGACTGGACTTGATGGCTCTCGAGGTCCCTGCCAGTCCTAGTGCTCTAGGATTCTATCCCCCCGTCACTGCCAGCTGCGATGTATCTGTCCCCTGCGAGGTGGGCTGTGCTGTGAGCGCAGTGGGGAGCTGGGCTACAGAGAGCCTAGGTCACAATCCAACCTCCTGCACCCCAGTCCAGTGCTCCAGGTCACAAATGCCTCCTTCACCCAAACACTCTCTTACCCCAAGCTCCCTTCTGCACCCAACTTCCATCCCAGACCCCGCACCTCCTCCACTGATAGCATGGAAGAGTGCAGCCCTCACCCACTTTCCAAATCTTGAAGTGGACCCCCCATCAAAAATTATTGCCCACCCCTGACATGCCTTGTCAGGACACTGTGATTTGGGGGGTGCAAAACATGAAAAGATCCCAGAAAGGCTGGTTATTGGGCTAACAGGCAAAAATGTTCCACGGCAGCTACAATTAAAAACAGGCTTAACCCTACCCACAGTTATACAGACCGCAAAGCAGTTTGAACTAGTCAAATAGCAGCACAAAAGGCCGGAGCAACTTAAAAGCCTGAAATGAGCTTAGAAACTGTAAAGAGCATGAAGGCTACAAGTCGTTAGCCTAAAACCCTTGGAGCAAGAAGAGAGAATTCCAAACTCAAAACCTTTCAGCCTAAATGCACAAGATATGGGGAAAGGAATAGGCCAACAGCTGTACGTTTAGCCAAAGATGCAAGGTGTAATACATGCAAAAAACACGGACATTTTGCAGCTGTTTGGCAAGGCAGTCAGGGAATGGGCCCATATTACAGACAATTGAGAGTCCTTGTTTCTGGAATTGATCACATCTGATGCGAGCGAAACCCAGTGTGCATGGCAAGACTATTGACTTTAAAATTAACTCAGGAGTAAACTTCACAGTCAGGGCAAAAGGGACGGAAACTCACCTACCCCTCTTCCCAGAGCTGAAATCGCTTGACTTTGCCTTGATTAGCCTTGGAGGGATTCCGACCTACACGGGCCAGTTCACCACAAAAATCACATACAAAGACAAAAGTTTTGCACTGAACATGATTGTGATCCAAGATCAATAACCTTCCCAGCAAAACTGTGGCAGCTATGAGGGGCCTAGTGAGACAGGGGGAAGGATGGAGGGCTTGATAATATCGGACATTTAAAAGGACATTCCGTGCAAATCAACTCAACAAACAATGCCGAACCAGGCAGTGCACAAACACTCCTGTCTGAAAGCCCTTGGAAGAGACTAGTCAGAGAACAGCCTTACCCAGTCCTAGCTGACTTTTTTCCCCACATACAGAAAATACGTATTTGAGAGACTAAAACAGGTTGCCATGTAATTGCAAAACTGAAGTTCACTTTTACTCTCATCCATATTCCAGAACAACTAGAGACAGATAATGCACAACCATTCATTGCAGCAGAATTCAAATCATTCCAAATGAAATATGATGCTGCTCATATTACTAGAAGCTTGCGTCATGTTACTAGATTTTAAGGGGAGCAGCCAGATCACTGCTGCACCCATGGGGGGAGGGTGTTTGCCCCAAGTGTATACAAAGGGGGCCACATGAGGTGTCAAACAAAAGCTTACCGTCTACTGATTCTGTAGATGCTGTTCATATAATTGTATAATGTCTGTGTGTGGAGTTATACACATGTACTCTGTATGGATGCTGGAAACTTCTGTCTCAACTAGAGGACACCAAATGAAATTAATGGGGAGCAGGTTTAAAACTAATAAAAGAAAGTTCTTCTTCACACAGCGTGTAGTCAACCTGTGGAACTCCTTGCCAGAGGAGGCTGTGAAGGCTAGGACTATAATAGAGTTTAAAGAAAAGCTAGATAATTTCATGGAGGTTAGGTCCATAAAAGGCTATTAGCCAGGGGATAGAAATGGTGTCCCTGGCCTCTGTTTGTCAGAGGCTGGAGAGGGATGGCAGGAGACAAATCGCTTGATCATTGTCTTCGATCCACCCCCTCTGGGGCACCTGGTGTTGGCCACTGTCGGCAGACAGGATACTGGGCTAGATGGACCTTTGGTCTGACCCAGTACAGCCGTTCTTATGTTCTTATGTGGCTGAGCAATGCAGAGGAATGCTCAGCCCATGGATATGCTAATGAGCGAGGCTCCAGGAACAGTGGATCTCTGAATGCAAAAGACACACCTGGCAATGACCATGTGACCCTCTCCATCTTGGAAGAGACCAGGGATGAATATAAGATGCCACGTGGCAGACTCCAGGAGGCGGTTCTTCAGTTTTTCCTCGGAATCCCAGAGGCAGCCTTGCAAGGAACAACGAGCCAGAAAGAACTATGGACCCGTCCTGACATAGGATGTAACCAGAGACTTTTAAGACAACAGTTTATAACATCTCTGCTAAGAGCCTGCATCGAGAACTGGGAGATTCGATGCATGTAATGTATTCTCCTTTAACAACCTCACTCTCGTGTTTTTCTTCCTTTTAATAATAAACCTTTAGATTTTAGATGCTAAGGGATTGGCTCAGCGTGATCTTGTGGGTGAGATCCAGAGTGTAAATTGACCTGAACTGTGGCTGGTTTCTTGGGATCGGGAAGAACCCGTTCGGGGTAAGTGGGATTGGGTTCTATAACCCCTCACCTGTGTGCAGGCCTGGGGCTGATTGGGACACAGGAAGAGCTGGGGTGTCAGAGGGGTTTTGCTCGTGAGGCTTCCGGCTGGCCAGGTAGGCAGCTGAAGTGCTCGGTGCGACTGGTTTGTGGCCTATTTGGGAAGGTCTCCAGTCAGGGGCAGTAAGGAGCCCCAAATTGGAGCAATTCGCCCTGAGTGGATGCCCTCAGCTGTGCCCAGACCTGGCCCAGTCTGTCCCAGCCTGCTCATCCTCAAGCGAAGAGAGGCTGAGGGTATGTCTACTATGTCTGCACTACACAATCTTGAGGAACGTCTGCACTGCAATTGCGTTCTTCCGCAAGAAAATCCAAAGAACAGAGGGGTTTTTCCGGCATTGGTAATCCTCATTCTACGAGGAAGACGCCTTTCTGCGTGTGTGGACGGGGAAGAGGGAGTTCTTTCGGAAGAAGAGGAAAGAGGAAAAAGCCCAGGTGTCCTGGTGGCCGCTCTGTCCATAGTAATCACAGCTTACATGTGAGAGCGTCCATTCAGTGTGGACGCTCTCTTTTGAAAAAGCAGATTGTTTTTTCGATGCACTTTGGCAGTGTGGACATTCCCTTTCGGAAGAAGCTTTTTCAGAAGATCTCTTCCGAAAAAAGCTTCCTCCGAAAGAAGCCTGTAGTCTAGATGTAGCCTGAGAGAGATGTACAGACAGCCAAGAAAAGCTTACAGCAGGAAGATCTACTCCTTACTCTTCCATGAGTTACAGATCAGCGCCAACAGCCGATAATACTCATGGCCCAGCACAACTCCTGCGAGGAAGACAACTCAGAGCTGCTGTTCCAACTGTGAAAGAGAACCTAGCTGTGAAATAGCCAGACTTGACGCAAGTAGTGGAACTGGATAAAAAGAGCTTACTAACGACTTAGAATCATAGAATCATAGAATACTAGGACTGGAAGGGACCTCGAGAGTCATCGAGTCCAGTCCCCTGCCCTCATGGCAGGACCAAATACTGTCTAGACCATCCCTGAGAGACATTTATCTAACCTACTCTGAAATATCTCCAGAGATGGGGATTCCGCAACCTCCCTGGGCAATTTATTCCAGTGTTTGACCACCCTGACAGTTAGGAACTTTTTCCTAATGTCCAACCTCAACCTCCCTTGCTGCAGTTTAAGCCCATTGCTTCTTGTTCTATCCCCAGAGGCCAAGATGAACAAGTTTTCTGCCTCCTTCTTATGACACCCTTTTAGATACCTGAAAACGGCTCTCACGTCCCCCCTCAATCTTCTCTTTTCTAAACTAAAGACAGTTGTCTTTACAACAACAGTCCCCTTGCTAGAAAACGGCTGGGTTTAAAACCTGGTGACAGTGTTCATGTCCTATCGGATGGAGGAACAGGATGGAGACCTCGAGTTGTCACCAAAAAAAAAAAAATTCAGACCCTTGATTACATCTGAGCAAGACCAACAGAAACTGTCCACACTGACCGGGCCTCAGAAAGAACAATCAACCAAGCCAACACTCCAGATAGTGGATGCAGAACAAGAAGACAACTCGAGGGGTCCCAACAGGCAGCAGCCAGGTGTAACGGGGGCACAGCCAGAAGACCACGTGGGCCCAGGCCTCGGCTGTGCACCTGAAACACCGGCATGCTCCAGAGACACTGAGCAGGCAGCGTGACAGAATAAACATGATCCGTGGGAGGAATGTAGAACTGAAAGGGAGATGTGATGGAAAGATAAACCTGTATTATACTGTTCACCTGCATGCCTGAGCCAAGCTAACCGCCGCCACGCCTGGCAGACTGTGTAATAAACACACCTGGGGTCTCTCTCTCTGGGGCGGGAGCTCTGTGGCTGGCCTCGATCTGCTGTGAGCCTGACCTGCACCTGGCCCTGCCGCTTTCCTCCAGGGGCACTTAATCCATTTGCTGCCCTGAGAACCAAAAGCCCCAGGTGGACGTGAGCGGCAAACCAAAGAGGAGCTTTCTCTGGCCTTCTTGGGAGGTAATGGAAGGGCCAAGCCCCCGGCCACGGCCGCCCGAGCAGGGATTCCAGCTGGAGACCACCTCAGGAGGCTGTCGGGGAAAGGTCGGGGCAGTGTCAGGGGGTGAGCCCCGATCCTAGAGCAGACTCTCCCTTGCTCAGGGGAAATACGGCCCTCTGGCCCAGTCCCAAAGTTCAGTGCCCTTTGCTCAGGGGAAATACGGCCCCCTGACCTAGTCCCAAAGTTTAGTGCCCCTTGCTCAGGGGAAATACTGCCCTCTGGCCCAGTCCCAAAGTTCAATGCCCCTTGCTTAGGGGAAATACAGCCCCCTGACCTAGTTCCAAAGTTCAATGCCCCTTTTTCAGGGGAAATACGGCCCTCTTGCCTAGTCTCAATGTTCAATGCCCTTTGCTTAGGGGAAATACGGCCCTCTGGCCTAGTCCCAAAGTTCAGTGCCCCTTGCTCAGGGGAAATATGGCCCTCTGGCCTAGTCCCAAAGTTCAATGCCCTTTGCTCAGGGGAAATACGGCCCTCTGGCCTAGTCCCAAAGTTCAATGCCCTTTGCTCAGGGGAAATTCTGCCCTCTTGCCTAGTCTCAAAGTTCAATGCCCTTTGCTCAGGGGAAATACGGCCCCCTGATCTAGTCCCAAAGTTCAGTGCCCTTTGCTCAGGGGAAATACGGCCCTCTGGCCTAGTCCCAAAGTTTAGTGCCCCTTGCTCAGGGGAAATACGGCCCTCTAGCCTAGTTCCTGGGTGAGCCCCTCTCAAAGTCCTGGAGGCTGGATTGTGGGGGGCGGGAAGGGAGAGGGACCCAGGCCCTCCCACTCCACTGGGTCCCAGCACAGGGCCCTGGTGGCAGCGAAAGTTTGGTCGGCGGGGATGCTGCGGGAACACGCTGACCTCCCGCAGGTCCCTCCTCCGCCCTGGGCTCCTTCCTGCCTCTGGCCCGCTGTGCAGGGTCCCCTGTGGGCTGCTCACCAGGCCAGACCCAATCCGGCGCCCCGCACACCCCACACTGGCGCTGAGGCTGGGGCTACTCCCGGGCATCTGGGGCTAGGGGTGCTGCTCCTGGGGCGGCGGAGGCAGCAGGCACGGCTCACGAGGTAGCTGGGGCAGCTCAGGAACTCCTCCCTGAGCTCCTGCCCCTCCGGCTATCCCCCCCCGACCCCTACTGCCCGTCTGGGCTCTTATCTCCGCCCTAACTCTCGAGCATGCCCAGGAGGGCCGCAAGGGCAGGGCCCGCTCGGCCAGCTGGGCCAGGGGAGCTCCTTGGGCTTCAGTGCGGGGCTGCGCCGTCCCGTCACAGGCAGTGTGGGTTTCATGATGCTTGGTGGGTGGCTGCCAGGGCAAAATGGATCCCTCTCCTTTGCTGCCCCACGCGGGCACCCCCTTGTTCCTTGGCCTCCCCTTGCCGCACAAGCTGTTTCACCAGCGGCTCGATCTCCTGCCCAGCTGATTGGACCTGGGTGCTGAGCACCCTCGCTAACACTCCAGGCCTGGGAGCCCCCAGCCATGGGAGCCCCGCGGCAGCGCGGGTAGGACCCTTGGGCCGAATGTTGAGGCTGGTACCTGGAAAAGGCCCCTGGTATGTGCTCCAGAACCAGCCAGCATCTCCTTCCAGAACAGGGGCAGCCGCCTGGCCAGGGATGCTAGGAGGTTTATAGCCAGACATGAACCCCATCTTGGTTTCCGCCCCCCCCCCCCCCCCCCCCCCAGAGAGCAAGAGAAAGGCAGTCAGCCTTTGATGCCCTGGGAACGCAGGTGTGCTGCCTGTCCCTGACTCTACCATAAACAGAAACCAGACAGTAAATGGGCTAGCTGACGACCCGGGGCCTCCCGTCGCCCTGATGGCTAGTACCAGTAATTGACACGCCTGCACTGTCCCAGGAGAGGAGCTTTTGCCCATCACATACCAGAGGTGCCCATTGTCTGCATTTTCCCAGGTGTGAATTATGCTTTGCACCCTTCGTGGGAAACTTGGTGTTCAAAGCCATTTTTCCTAATTGGCCACTTGAGACCAGGAAGAAGCCTACGTGACCCAAGGGGTATAAAGAGGGGTTTAGTAGCCCACCCCATTTGAGCTGCAATCATCTACACCTGCTGGCAGGTATTGATTGTCTCCCGAGATCTGTGGGACGCCCAACCTCGTCCTACTTCTTCCCAACGGATTGAGAGAAAGACACTGGCCACGCCAAGTCTGGAACGCAGGGGTGAGAATATATACCTGCTAGGTGTCTATTTTGCATACATTTAATAAGAGCTCAGAGAACCAAAAGGGTTTCATGGTATCTGTAAGTGACTTATTAGTGTAATTTCTGTCCTGTCCTTTGTAGTGGCTGTAGCACAGCAGTAGCATTTAACAGCTAAGTTTACCCTGTAACAATAAAATAGTAACTGTTTAAGCTTTAACCTGACTCCTTCAGTTGCTGTAACAGAACCAAGCACAATTTAAAAGAACTTCAGCCGGTCATAAGGGACAGGTATAGGAAGAGCTTGAGCGTTTTGGATCGTCTCACTCCCAGGTGACAGATCCGTTGGGGCATCTCTCAGTCTTCCCTAGACTGCCCACTGCGAAGGGATCCTGTATTCTAGCAGCTGAAATCTGAGGTGTAATAAGCTCTCCCTGTAAACTTCTTGGGGCGACCGTCAACCTTCTCCAGGTTGCCCGCTGCAAAGGGACCCCGGTCTCAGCAGTTGAAGTCTCGGGTATATAACACACACACACACACACCACTCACTGCCCTGACCATCGGCTGACAAGGTTGCATGCTGGGATCTGTAGTCCCTGCAGCCCGTCGCGCCACACTCCTGTCCAGTGGTTTGCCAGCATTTGTCTGGCTGAGCCCTTCCACGCAGCAAGCCTGTGAGCGGGACCCCCACCCCCCGCTTGTAAATCCAAACCACGGTTCAACACCATTATACACGCTGGAGGGAAAGCGGGGGGCGGGTGTCGACGGGCAGCTCACGACCTTCCCTGTGAGAACCTCCCCACCCCCTCGAGGGCCCCAACCCCCCCATCTGAGAACCCCCCTTTGCTGTAGCCAAGCTGGAAACCGCAGCTGCGGACTGGAGGAGGGGAAGCTGGAAAATGACCCAGCCGCCTTTGCCACCATATGGCTGCTCCAGCATCTCCCACAGGCCTCTCCTGCCGAGGCCTGGCCTGGTACCACCTGCCGGAGGCTGTGGGGAGACCAGGCGACTGTAAGAAGGCCTTTGCCGGCTGCCCTATGGGAAGGCCGAAAGCCTAGGGCCTTTCTCTGCAGCCATTTGCTGTAAAGCAGGGAGCCACGCCCTCACACGCCACCAAATGTGCATTGCACTAGTGCCACACCAGCCTGTACGGAAGGAGAGTCCATCCTAGTGGCCCCCTCTGCCACCCAAGGCACAGATCCAAAGAAAACTTAGTCCGACAGCATCTCATTCTAGCGCAACGGGCCACACGTTCCTACCGTGGGCAGGATCCATGTCTGGTTCGTAACGGTTTCTGGCTGCTGCGTAATTCCTCTTGCTAGGGCGCAAACCAACTCAGGTGGTGGGCTGGAGTGGTTAGGTCAGTCTGTTGCAGCCGCTTAGGGCTGGCTAGTAAAATAATTAAAGGAAGAGCTAAGCAGGACTCCAGTGTCACTCTCTCAACTGGCATCCAAGGAGGAGACCAGCAGGAAAAGAAACAGGAAGGAGGAGGAGGAAAGACCGAGAAGAACTCGTCTCCATGATGACCCAGCCGAAGACCAGCTGCCTAGAGTCCGCTGCTCGATCGTGGGGTGCAGCCGCCAGGACCCAGAGACCGACCTTGCCTGGCTAGCAGGGAAAGTTCACCTGCTTTGATCAGGACGGGTGAGCAGGGCCCTGTGTGCTTAGCACGTGTGTTCTGCTGGCTTGGGAATCGCCAATAGAGAGCAAGGCTATTACTGTGTGCTGCTGTTTCCGTGGTAAACCATCCTGCAAACCCACAGGAAGCTCCGTCCTGAGCCCCAGGAACTGGGTAAAGCCGTGTGCCCCTAGAGCAGGGGTGGGGAACCTGAGGTCTGCGGGCCGGATGCAGCCCCCAGCTTGGCTGGATCCGGCCCCTGAGGCTTGGGGCTCCCCTCAGCATCGGGGAGCCCAAAGTGGGGCTCTAGCCCCCCACAGTCCCCATACTGGACTGGAGCCCACGAAATCGACTAGCCTTTCTCCTTCTCAGTCATAGAGGGGTTTTTGTTGTTTTGTTGTTGTTTTGGGTTTTTTGCTGCTTCTCACTGGTGTGTGGCCCCGACTGATCTTTCTGTGGGTCAGAGGCCCCTAACATAAGAACATAAGAACATAAGAACGGCCGTACTGGGTCAGACCAAAGGTCCATCTAGCCCAGTATCCTGTCTGCCAACAGGATGGGAAGCGGGCTGATCACAGGGCACCCCGGTTCCCCGCCCCTCTCCCCAAGCATCAATCAGCGATTTGTCTCCTGCCATCTCTCTCCAGCATCTGACAAACAGAGGCCAAGGACACCATTTTATCCCCTGGCTATTAGCCTTTTATGGACCTAACCTCCATGAATTTATCCAGCTTCTCTTTAAACTCTATTATAGTCCTAGCCTTCACAGCCTCCTCTGGCAAGGAGTTCCACAGGTTGACAACACGCTGTGTGAAGAAGAACTTCCTTTTATTAGTTTTAAACCTGCTACCCATTAATTTCATTTGGTGTCCTCTAGTTCTTCTATTATGGGAACTAATAAATAACTTTTCTTTATCAGCCCTCTCCACACCACTCATGATTTTATAGACCTCTATCATATCCCCCCTCAGTCTCCTCTTTTCTAAACTGAAAAGTCCCAGTCTCTTTAGCCTCTCCTCATATGGGACCCGTTCCAAACCCCTAATCATTTTAGTTGCCCTTTTCTGAACCCTTTCCAAGGCCAAAATATCTTTTTTGAGGTGAGGAGACCACATCTGTACACAGTATTCAAGATGTGGGCGTACCCTAGTTTTATACAGGGGCAGTAAGATATTCTGGGTCTTATTTTCTATCCCTTTCCTAATAATTCCTAGCATCCTATTTGCCTTTTTGACCGCCGCTGCACTCTGTGTGGAAGTTTTCAGAGAACTGTCCACGATAACTCCAAGATCTCTTTCCTGATTTGTCGTAGCCAAATTAGCCCCCATCATACTGAACGTATAGTTGGGGTTATTTTTCCCGATGTGCATTACTTTACACTTATCCACATTAAATTTCATTTGCCATTTTGTTGCCCAATCACTCAGTTTGGTGAGATCTTCTTGGAGTCCCTCACAGTCTGCTTCTGTCTTGACTATCCTAAACAGTTTGGTATCATCTGCAAACTTTACCACCTCACTGCTTACCCCTTTCTCCAGATCATTTATGAATAAGTTGAAAAGGATTGGTCCCAGGACTGACCCTTGGGGTACACCACTAGTTACTCCTCTCCAATCTGAAAATTTACCATTTATTCCTACCCTTTGTTTCCTGTCTTTTAACCAGTTCTCAATCCAAGAAAGGACCTTCCCTCTTATCCCATGGCCATGTAATTTACACAAGAGCCTTTGGTGAGGGACCTTGTCAAAGGCTTTCTGAAAATCCAAGTATACTATATCTACTGGATCCCCCTTGTCCGCATGTTTGTTAACCCCTTCAAAAAACTCTAATAGATTAGTAAGACAGGATTTCCCTTTACAGAAACCATGTTGACTTTTGTCCAACAAATTATGTTCTTCTACATGATTCACAATTTTATTCTTTACTATTGTTTCGACTAATTTGCCCGGTATTGAAGTTAGACTTACCGGTCTGTAATTGCCAGGATCGCCTCTAGAGCCCTTTTTAAATATTGGTGTCACGTTGGCTACCTTCCAGTCATTAGGTACGGAAGCCAATTTAAAGGATAGGTTACAAACCACAGATAATAGCTCAGCAATTTCCCATTTAAGTTCTTTTAGAACCCTTGGATGAATGCCATCCGGTCCCAGAGATTTGTTAACATTAAGTTTTTCTATTTGTTCCAAAACCTCCTCTAATGACACTTCAATCCGGGACAGTTCCTCAGATTCATCACCCACAAAGGACGGTACAGATTCAGGAATCTCCCCAACATCCTCAGCCGTGAAGACTGAAGCAAAGAAATCATTTAGTTTCTCCGCAATGGCTTTATCGTCCTTGATTGCTCCTTTTATAGCTCGATCATCTAGGGGACCCACAGGCTTTTTAGCAGGCTTCCTGCTTCAAATGTACTTAAAAAACATTTTGTTATTTCTTTTTGAGTTTCTGGCTAGCTGTTCCTCAAAATCTTTTTTTGCTTTTCTTATTACATGTTTACACTTGATTTGACAGTGTTTATGTTCCTTTCTATTTATCTCACTAGGATTGGACTAGTGACACCAACAAGGTTCCCAGCCTGCCTTAGAGCGTGGGAGTGACAGAGCAATCTGTGCAGGTAACACAACCCCCTCAGCCTGACAGGAATGCAGCCACGGGTCTGGGCCTGCCCCCTCACCCAGCCGCCGTCTCCCGTAGGGGAGCTCCCCCTCGGAGCCCCAGCAGGCACAGTCTGCACAGCTAGGCCTGGAAGGGCCCAGGGAGGTCCCAGATACCATGGTGATGGGCCCTTGGTACTAAGCACAGGGCCGGATCTGAGCCCTTTTCTGCAGCGGCCATCAGCTGCTCAGAGATGGCTGCTCCATCCCAGAGTCCGCTGGGGTCCCACGGGGGGAAGGGGGGTGAGTCTGGCCCCCCCTCGTCACAGCACCGCCCTTCCCCCAGGGATCTCCTCTCCGTCCAGCTGCCCACCAGCCCCCCAAGCCTCCCGCAGGGTTGGGGAAGGGCCTGAGGAGGCCGAAGAGCCGGCTGGGGCTTTCAGAGGGAGCCGGCTGCAGTTACTCGATACGTCTAAGGAGCCAATTAGCCCTCTAAACCAGGGCGGGACCCTCTTTGGGTGGGGGGCCACTGACCCACAGAAAAATCAGTCGGGGGCTGCACACAAGTGAGGGAAAACCCCCCAACAAACCCTGTGACATGGCCCCCGACACGAGGAGAAGACCCTCCCCACACACCGAACCTAGGGGGCCAGGCTGGTAGATTTTGTCTGCCCCAGCTCTGCGGTGGGGCAGGAGCACCAACACTGGGGGGGCCCTGAACCTCGGGGGGCCTGAGCTTCCCCACCCCTGCTCTAAGCCATCGCCCTGCGAGCTCACGGTCACTGCTTTCTGCCAGGCCCACAGCGTCCCCCGAGTCGCTGCTGCCCAGGACAGCCCCAGCCTGGACGTGGGACCTACTGGCTTTGTTCCCGATTTGGGAACTCGCAGTTGGCTGCGCTGGATGCAACCCAGCCTGCTTTATCAGACTGCAGAAAGGAGATAAACGCTGCCATAAGCAGCCTCTCGCTGCTGGGGCAGGGCAGGGCAGGAACCTCCCCCACAGGCAAGTCGCTACCCGTCCGGCAGGAAGGTTTTATAACTTCCCAGAAGCGGCTGGCCCTGGCTGCTCTCTGGGACAGGACGCCGGGCACAATAGACGGTGGGGCTGCCAAGTCCTCCATCTCGTCGGCTGCCACTCACCAACCCACGTGCGGTGCCAAGGCTCCTCCCACAGGGCCCAGCCGGTGCCGAAATCCAGACTCAGCCCTTGCCTCTTCCTTTTGGGCCCCTTCTCGGTGCCCTCTCCCATTCGTCAACGGCCTGCCCCAGGGACAGCAGCAGAACCGGCCCAGCTCCATTGCTGGGCCCACCAGTGCTGGAGACAGGTGAAATCACACCCTGCCCGTAGGCCAGGGACCGCGCTAGCCGTGTGCCACAGCACCAGGCTGGGAGCTTGTGGTCAGTTACACGGCTGTGAGTTTGACTGCGACTTCCCACAGCCTCCGTGAAATTGCACAGCTGCAGCGGCCGGTGTGGCTCGCACTGGGGCTCCACCTGTCACCGGCCCTACGGCCAGCCGCTCAGCTGGCCCCGCAGCCAGCTGCACCGACCATGGCTGGGTGAGCTCCAGCAGCTGGCCCTGAGGACTGTCCCAGCTCCGGCTGGCTCTGGGGCCCCCGTACCTGCAGTCCCAGGGCAGCCAGAGCATGGCTGGGACTGGTCCCAGGACTGCTGCAGCAGCACCCACAGCACAGTCCGTGGGGCTGTCAGAACAGCCATTGCTTGGTGGCCCTGGGGACAGATGGTTCTCCGTCCCAGGGCAGCTGCCAGTGGGGATGGACCTGGGCCGTTCCCCAGTGTAGTCGGGGCCTTGGGGACCCCAGGGCAGCTAAGACTTAGTTGGGGTGTTTAGTGAGCCACAGGCATGGGCCATGCATTTATTTACTGCCTGTGACTTTTACCCAAGAGTACCCAGGACTATATCTGAGCCTTAACTAGGAGCCCTAAAGCCTTCCCAGCACCGCTGCTTTCCAGGGCAGTGCCCCCGTGGGTAGGTACAGCCGCCGTGCCTTGTTCCTAGGTGTGTGGAGTTACACGTGGCTGCACTAGGACACAATTGGCATGAATGGGCCCAGCTTACGCAGCATCCAGATTGCTCTGACAACAGCCCGGACCTCATTCTCCTGAACGCTGCCAGCTGCCCACATTCTGAGCAGGGGTTCTACGTTCCCTCCCCCCGCCCCGCTTGTTGAGGAAATGTTGATAAGGTCAGACCTGGAACTACTCCCACGGGAACTCCACTCGAAACACCCCAATCAGTGTTGAATCCCAACCAACAGCTACTTCTCCAGACCCAGACATAGTCCGGCCTGACCCCATTTCACAGGTGCTCTAGCGCTGTTGAAAAAACTTCACAGACAACAAGGGCCCTGTAGCACCTGAGACACCAACCAAAATATAGAAATGGCCCCACGAGCATTTATCTTCCAAGTCACAATGTTTTGTGGCACTAAATCAAATGCCTTACAAAAGTTCAAGCAGATTACATCCATGCACTTACTGTTAGTGACCACGTTTGTAAGGCCATTCAATATGAATTCAGGTGTATTTGACAAGACAAAATTCCCACAAAACCATGGGGACCAGCATTCACTATATTCCCGCCCTGCCATTTTCTATCAGTTGAATCCTGTATCAGCTTTTCCAGTATTTTGCACAGGATTGATCTTGGTCTAATTGGCCCATAGGTACCCGGATCATGCTGCTTGCCCTTTTGGAATACAGGCACATTAGCACTCTCTCGTCTTTTGGTTTACCCCCATAGGCCAAGATTTATTACGAATTAATACCTGTGGGCCAGCGATCTCCTCGGCTGATTCTGAGAACTCTCAGGTGCCAGTTAACCTGGCTGGCTGATTTAAGACGGCTTAACCTGGAGATGGTATCTAACATCCTCCTAAGATACTAATGGGCTGGAAAGTACTTCATGAGCCTCATATGATGCAAGTCCATCCTGCTTCTTCCCAAATACAAAACATACGCACTGAACACTCATGCCTCTTCTTTAAAGTTTAAGAAGCTAGATAATTTCATGGAGGTTAGATCCATAAAAGGCTATTAGCCAGGGGATAGAAATGGTGTCCTTGGCCTCTGTTTGTCAGAGGCTGGAGAGGGATGGCAGGAGACAAATCGCTTGATCATTGTCTTCGGTCCACCCTCTCTGGGGCACCTGGCACTGGCCACTGTGGGCAGACAGGATACTGGGCTGGATCGACCTTTGGTCTGACCCAGTACGGCCGTTCTTATGTTCTGCATCATTATGAACAATTTGACCCTATTCATCTACTAATGGGCTTATACCACCACTGGGAATTCATTTGTCCCGCTATACACTGAAAGCCCCTTCTTGTCCTTAGGCCTGCCGGTTATGGATTTCCCCACCTTTAACTTCCCTTGCCAAGTTCTGCACTTCATACCTCCTAACTTACATCAGTTGCAAGGTTTCTGCTTTTTTGCCCTTTTTAAAATTGTGGAATCGTGGGGTTCTGCCCGCTAAAAAAAAATCTTAGAAGTCTGAAATTTCAGTCACGTTTCTCTCTACGTTTCCTTCCACATGGTTTCATGCCCACTGTTTCTCGTCTTTGGGAAATTAGCCCTTTCAAAGCCTCAGGTATATGCATTACTAGTGGGAATTGTCCTGTTGGCTGAGAGCGAATGTAATCTGTCATGAGCACCGCTAGTCCAGGGCTTAATTCATCGGTATTTGCCACAAGGCCCAAAGTTGGGTGCCCAATGCTTTTTGTTGGAAAGTTATCGATAATTGTGAGAAACGTGATGTTTTCCTAAGGGCTGCATAAAACCTCCAGAGTGTGTCTACCGAGCTGAAATCCTGCCTACTGCCAGAGCTTTATTTCCTGCACATTACACAGGTGCAGAAGGAGCGACAGCAGCTGGCTAGTTCCCCCCACTCCCCTGGGAACAGCAGATGGGCATAGGCCTCCCATGCCAGAGACCATGCTGGTTTGCTGTCTGGTGCCAGTGAGGGCTGCTCCTGCCAGGCAGTGCAGCAGCCTCTGCTGTTTGTTCAGCCCCCCCCACACATACACCCACACCCACAGCCCTGCTGGGAGCCCGCTGCAGGGCTAGCTGCAGGTACGGGAGGGAGGGGATTGTCAGGGTGGCACCAGCAGCATGCCCATCACTAGGAGCACTCACATGTAGCATCAGACCGGAATTGGAAACAGGTTAGAAAACGGCAACAAAACCGCTGAGGGGTACGGAACAGCTTCCACATGGGGTTCATAAAGGAACTGGGTAAGTTCCTGGAGGACAGGTCCGTCAATGGCTATTAGCCAGGATGAGCAGGGATGGTGCGCTGGTTTCTTCTGGCCAGCTGCGGGGAATGGGTGACGGGAGGGATCTCTCGCTGATTCCCTGTTCTGTTCACTCCCTCCAGGGCAGCGGCATGGGCCACCGTGGGCAGACAGGACACTGGGCCAGGCAGACCTCTGGTCTGGCGCAGTCCAGCCGTTCTCCTGGGCTTACCAGGACTCCGGAAGTTTGCAAGGAACAGGGAATGAGCCACCTGCAGACAAGGTCTTAGGATTTTATTCTGGAGCACAGATAAGGGTGATGGATCCCAGTTTCCCTCACGTCCCACCCAGCGCGCAGAGCGGGGAGGCTGAATAAGTTAGACGGCAAAGGTATTCCCTGGAAGGGCAGGTCAGTGCAGACAGCCCAGTCCTAACAGGGCACCGGGCACGGAGCTCCATTTTGGAGAAGGTCGAGGAGAACAAGGTGCAGCCCACAGGCCAACGTGGGCTACAAGAGCCGCTGGCAGCACGGGCAGCCACCTCCATCGCACAGACTACAAATCCCAGCATGCAGTGCTCTGCTCCAAGCAGCCAGGCCGGAGCAGTGCATCCTGGGACCTGCAGTGCGAACACAGCTGCATCCCCCCCAGCCCACCCAGGATCGGTGCTGCCCTGGGGCACCAGGCAGCATTTCTCCAGGCAACACAGCACGGCCATCACTCCGCCACAGGCGTCACCTGCCTGGCCGCTTCCAGCCGCGCCAGCATCTCATCCCACTGCACGAACTGCTTGGACAGCAGCAGCGTCTGCAGGCGGCTTTTAAGGAAGAAGGGCAGAGGGTGGCACAGACCCGGCCGCGAAGCAGAGGCAGACACAGCCCCAGAGCCTGACCCGTCCGGCAGAGAGCACAGACCTGTCCGGGGGCCGCCGTCTGCGCCAGGCTCCGCTGACCTGGACCCGAGGCGTCTGAGCCCTGCGCTGCCGCCAGCCGGGCGCAGCCATCAGACTGCAGGCCAGGGAAGCCCTGTGCCGAGCCGGAGGAGTCTCTCTCAGAGCTGGGATTCTAGGGCCCCAGAGGACAGCGAGGCTCGGTACAGAGCCAGAACAGCCCCCCGACACCCTGGAACTCCACTGCCCACCCCCAACCCTGCTGCACCCCGGGAAGAGGCCCAGGGCCTTCCTTCAGGCTCCCCACTTCTCATGCTGAAGGCAGCAGAGCCACGAAGCTCCGGCAGCTGCTCTCCGTGCTCAGCAGCCCAAGGGACCCCCAGGCTGGCAGCTCCAGGGCCGGGTTAGCCCTGGGCTCGGGGCTGTGAGAATGGAGAGGCCAACGTCCCATCACTTCTGCTGTTGTGAGACCAGGCCTCAGGGTTTCTAGCCCCGCGTGAGAGCCCCTAGAGCCACCCCCAGGAGGGGAGATGGGGCTAGCTGGGCCCTCAGAGCACTGGCAGCTGCAGGGTAACACCCCCCGCCCCCTCGTGGTGTCTCGCACCCCACAGAGGATGCGCCAGAGGGGACAGCTCCATACGCAGGCGGCTCCCCCCTTTTCAAAGCCAGGGCTAGAGCAGGCAGCTACCTAAGAGAGCGGCTGGGCTGCAGAACCCTGAAAGCCCTTGGCTGCCGCTTGCTCCAGCTACATCCAGACTGAGCATGGCCCTGCAAGTGGCCGGCGCCCCACGCCGGCTGGGGCAGAGCCCGTGGCCCTAGACTAAAGGATACCATTTGATTGTAGTCTTCCAGGAGCGCCCGGACGTTCTCGGTGATGGCTTCACCCTGGTCCTGCAGCAGAAGGAAGCTCTCAGTGAGCAGACAGGCAGTGGCACCTGGCCTGGATACCTCCCCTTCCAGCTCCACAGCCCTGCAGGGCACCTACCTCCCAGCCCTGCGAGGAAGGGAACTATCCTGGGGAAACCAAGGCAGCGGAAGAGCCTGGCCCAGGGCAGAGCTTGGCTTAGCATCTGGCCGGTGGGGGGTTGCTGCAGAAAGCGTCTGACCGTCACAGCAACGGCCCAGCAAATGAAGCGTGGGGAACACCAAGCACGAGGCACCCCTAGCATAGGAGCCGGCAGGATGGGGCAGGAAATGGCAGCATCTCCGTGACAGCAGAGCGCCTTGCTACTCCCTGCAGGGCGAGCCACTGGCCCTTTGTACCCCGAGGCTCCTGAGCAGAAACCTCTGCTGACTCACGGCACGTTCCGGGACAAACTGAGCCCAATGTCTCTGAAATAAACTGTCCATCCTCACAGCCAGAGGGCTCTGGCCTGTGCTGCCAGTTACCCCCTTCGTGCCCAGCATTCCCTGTGGTTAACGAGAGGCCCCGTCCCTGCCCACTGTAATTAGCCATGGAACGGATTCACCCTACCTGCTGCTGTATGTGGATCTGAGTGAGTCGCTGCAGCTTGGCAGCATGGTCAGGAACAGCTGAAAGCCACAGAACAAGTCAGGCGCGGCCCAGCCCCGACACCCAGGGAACGGCCGTTCCCAACGTCAAGGGACGAGGGTCTCCGAACGCACTGACACCCTTCCCTTCGGGGTTCGCTCAATGCGCGGCTTTGGCAGGTGAAGCTGGTCACAGCTCAGAATGGCCGGAGGACAAACACGGCTGCCCACCTGCCCCACCGGTCCCTGCCAGCACCCCAGTCCAGCCAGCGCAGCGGGGCCTGGGGACACTCAGTGGCAGTGCCGTGGCCGAGGGATACATGCCACTCAAGGCCAGGCCGTGAAGCTGGCAGCCGCGCCACGCTGTGCGTTGCTCTGAACGCTGCTCGGGCGCCTCCAGCCTCCCAGGCTGCAAACTCTTCTGAGCTGGACGCTCCGACACTGGCTTGTGGGGACCGGAGGCGCCATTTCCAGCCGTTCTCAGTGCGAAGGACACCGGGAGGGGCCACTGGACTGAGCTCCGGCAAGGGAGGCTGCAGACGGCGCTCGTTACCTTTGATGTGGGCGCTGTCCAGGTACGGCTGGAGGCTGTGCACCTGTTCCAGGAGGGCGGCTTGGCTAAGGATAAACTGCTCCTCTGGTTAAAGACAGACCAGGAGACGTGTAAGGAAACCCTGCTTCAGCCCTTCACACGTTAGAAAACAGAAGTCGATTCGTTGGCCTGGCTCAGCTTCCCCTTCTCACCCGGGATCAAACCTACCTGCAGCCCAAAGACTCCATCCCATGAGGCTTTGCATGACTAGTGCCCCTTCCAGCCAAGGGCCTCGGTGCCTGTCTCAAACACCCCCCACCCTTCTCTGGGTAGGCAGCATCAGACGGGTCATCGAAGCTCACAGGCGGCACACAGGAAGCCAAGGGAAGAGCCGGGAACAGAACTCAGGAGGGCCCTCACTAAGCAGGCCAGGGGAAAAGCACATGCTGCCAGCTGTCACTGGCTCACACATTCCTACGACAGGGAGTGGGGGGCGACTCAGGCCCCTTGTGAGACCTGGCCGGGTTTAGAACCTCTGCGCCTGGATACTCAATGCCACAGAACACGGACTTTAGTGTTCATAGAGCAGCTTTGTTACCCCAACAGATGCTGGACTTCCAGCAGTAATTCCACACACCCCTCTCCCCCCAGCTTCTGAGCCAAGGCGCAGAGGGAACCGATGTCACTCCTTAAACACTCAGGGGTAGACTGAGCAGCACTCCTCGCACAGCGACCGGCTCCACGGCCTGAGGTGCATTCCCAGGGAACTGAAGCAGTAGCCAGTTTACTGAGGACTAGATGCCAAATGAGGCGTTTCTACCCTAAGCCCATGACTGAGATGAAGAGAGCAGCATTCAATTACAACTCCCCACCCCCAACTTGTCTTTGGAGCTCTGGGGGAATGAAGATACCCTCCTGCTCCAGGCCTTACCTGCTAAAATGAACTGCAGTTTCACGGCATCGGGAACGGCCATTCGGTCGATATACTGAGGGTCCAGGTACTTCATTAGATCTTCAACTAGTATCAGATGTAGGTTAAAGGGAGGGAGAAGAGAAGTGACTAGTTCTGGAAGCACTGCCAGTCACAATTTTCTACTTACTGCAGGATTTTGTTAAATAGAATCAGCAGCTACAGTATTTCTACACTACCATGAACTCTCACAGCAATTCATACAACATCCGAGTGACACAGGCTGCCTGTAAGAGCTGACACACCTGAGCTGGCTATTAGACAGCCGTTCAGGCGACGAAGATGCAGAGATTCCCTCAGCGGGGTTCAGAGGGAAACGGCTTGTGACTC